>NC_040884.2:3670752-3810752 GCF_900634795.4 Betta splendens
GCTCATTTCCTCCCCCACCTCAGACCCCCACCAACATCTGCCCATCACTCCCTCCACAGGGGGAGACACACAGGGGACAACAGCAAAATGACTCTTCAACGTGAAGCGAGACTAATTCGTCACTGCTGAATCAGACAGTGGAGTTAGACTGAGGCAGGTACTGCATGTTGTAGTTAAATCTGAAGGATGGGAGGAACCTGAACTCTGACCTCCTGCGGCTGGGGATGACGCCGACCTCGGGGGAGTTGGAGGGCGGGGGGCTGAGGTGGCGGGCGGGCCACCACTCCTCCTCGCTCGTGCTGCTCACATGGAGGATGTCCCCAAAGCTGAACGGCAGGGCCTGGTTGGGAGCGCTCAGGTCCGACGCACTCCCGTCATAGTCGAACAAGGCTCTGCAGACAGAGAGAGAGACTCTCAGTGGGACAAACAGACAGATCAGTAATGTGAGGATTAAAAAAAAAAAGGAAATGAAGTGACAAAACACTGACAGATCTGATGAAGCAAACAGGAGTCGAAACAGCTGAGGTCTGCGTTTTAATTCATGACCTTGTTGATGTGCACACGTCTGTGTGTTTATGCAGCTGTACACATCTGTGCATGTGCGTGTGTGTGACGGTGATCTGTCTCTGCGACCACTGAGTTCCAACCCCGTCCAGAGGGAAAAGACCTGGGAAAGTAGGCCAGTGTGTGTGTGTGTGTGTGTGTGTGTGTGTGTGTGTGTGTGTGTGTGTGTGTGTGTGTGTGTGTGTGAGTGAGAGTAAAGGAAGTAGAGCTGAAGTAACAAGCAATCCCCTAAAGTCCCTGCTGCCTTCATCAATAAAACAGAGACCAAGAAACCAAGGCAGAAGAAAAGATGGAGGCAGAGACTCCAACATCATGTGATGCGTGTGCTTCATAAACCTCGCGTTTGACTGATGACAGAGTAAATATCTATTACTGTAGGCATTTACCCAGCTGCTAAAATATGCCTGTTTGCATTCAAGCAGATTCCAATCAGCATGTTTAGGGCTAAAATATGTAAAAACAAGTGGATGACATTAAAAGGGTCAAGAGGTCGAGTCTTATAAGAGCTGCAGGTTCAGCAGAGTCACACCTCAGTGAGACAATTAGAGATGCTTCTGCAGAATAGGACTTGTCCAAATATGTGCACTGCAGAAATCAGGTGCAGTTGTGTGTTTACACTAGTGTGTTGTCTCCTCATATACATACGGTGATAAGGGCAACTGTCACATGAGACTTTAAAATGTCACCGGTTCACGGAGCTGCTCATTAAAGAAGAAAATATATGATAGTGTAAAAAAACTGAATAAATAGGAGTCACGCACAACCCAAGTGTTCTTACATTACAGGTTCCACTAATGGGGAAGGGACTTCATGATGTGAGGATCAGAAATAAGTGTTTTAATATGGAGCTTTCACTGTTTCCTTTTTCTTTTGGGGCCTGTGTTTTAAAGTCACTGGTCCAGTATTGCTGCATTTCATTTCTTGGAACACAGAGCAGTAGGCGTTAGTGTCCAGAACAGTACGAAACAAATGCATTTGGGTGGAAACGCATGAAACTGATCTCCTGCTGCTGAGGCCTCAGCTGCAGTGGACTGGTATCGTTTTCCAGTGCCCGCTCTTCACATACTGTGCAGCTTCATCCATTCCCCGATCAGACCCTCGCTGACTATTGTTTTACTGTATAGAGAATAAGTTAGCATTATGGAAACAAACGTATTGTGCAGTTTGGACAGAGGCTTTTTCAGACAAATCTCTGTGGAATCAGCATTTAAAACAGCACCCCGATGGTGTGAATGCAAAACGAGCAGGACGCACACCCTTAACAAAGGTTTTGTGTCTTTCTTTGGTGACATTTCCCCCGAGGAAAGGTTAGTCTGCATCTTAATACACATACTGTATGCACCGTACAAACACACTGGCACACGCATGAGCACACACAGCAGCCTGGACACCCCCAATTTGTCACGCACCAACAGACTCAACTCAGCCAATCAGGCGCCAGCTTTCTCTCCAATATTTGCTTCCTGATTGGCCATTTGTGGCCAGTAATGAGACACAGGAACATCTGATCTGACAGTGATTTATTATGTAGGTTCTCTGCATTATTCTCTATAACCTTGACGAGATCCTGACCTGATTGTGACTTGTAGGAACATTATTGCCAACACAAAGCATTCAAATGTATTAATTTATCTAAGGTGGTGATATAGTGTTAGTATTTCAGGAATAAAACCTGTCCCGTTGATATTTTCTTCTTGGTTTTTAAGGCAGTTGATTGTCTGCTAATAGTTGAATTGGACACGCTTAAGATGCTGAGGTCTAAATTAGGACTAAGAGCAACAGTCACGGCTCCAGATTATGAAAACGTAAGGAAGCAAACGTGCTTTTATGAGTTTAATGCTGTTGCAGCTTAATGTTGACCAGCCAGAGCTTCACGAGAGAAACTCAACAAGGAGCAAGTTTTTGCACCATGAACCTGCTCTTTGGTGTGAAAATAAAAGTAATGAAAGCTTTTTTTTTCTGCAACTGTGCTTTTGTAGCTGCAGAACAACAAATGTAAAATCTGCTTTTGGTTTGTCTTACTCATCGTAGGCCACGTACATTCAAAGTCAGCAAAACACACTAAATTACAGAAATGACACATCAGACAATGCATTACTACTGTAATTATGCTGCTGCCCAGAACTCGTATTATAAATCTCCACGACCGCTGGTTTCTCCTGAATGTGACCTTTGGCCTCCAGCTCCCGTTGCTACTCTGACCTCAGCCCCGCTGCCTCAGTGACTCAGTGACTGTGTGTGAGACACTGCGTATAGTTCAAGGTGACTTTGTCCCCGCTGCAGCTGCAGTTTCACAGGCTGCGTGCACCGTTCAGCTCATGCAGTTGGTTCCTTTAATGGTGGTTTGAATTGTGAGCCCTCACATACATCCAGTCTTGTGCTAATTGAGTCATTGGGCTTTTTTGTTTTGTTCATTTAAATGTAAAGAAAAATGTACAAAAGCTTCTATTTGGAGACTCAGTGTCACATTCAGTCGCGGTTTCATCGATCGGCCTCCATTTTGCTTGTATCCCGTCTCTTTTCTGCCTTATTGAGCTTCAGCGTGACCTGTGTGAACCCAGCGACCTGAGCAGCATTTCAAACACTGGATGCACTAGCTGGATGTCAAGGAGTGGATCTTTAAATGACGCTGGTCCAAGACTGTGCTAGCGGCGCCCGTGCAGGAGACGAGGAGATCCACGACTGAGCGACGTGGACGGGTCGGGATGAGAATGACACCAGCACAGAGACACAGCAAGGAAGCAGGACAGAGCAGACAGGCGCTGGGGTGTCTTTGTCTGGCTGTGACACAGTGTTCGCCAGCTAATCTAACTGTGATTTCCTTCCTGTCAGCGTCTCATGCGCACGCACACAAAACGTAGACAGCAGAGATAAGGTTGTAGAAAGGCCGAGGGGCAGCACACAATCCACCCGTCTGCTCCGTGAGTGTGTGCTCCGTTACCTGACGTAAAGGGTGCGTTTCTGCGTGGAGCGGAGCGACGTGGAGCTGGAGCTGACACTGCTGGTCATCATCTGTTCCCTCAGGTCATGGATCTTTGCCTCGAAACGGCTGTACTCTGTGCACACACACACACACACACACACACACGAGCAGGAGGAGCATCGTTAGAGGACAGACATAAGCCGTGTGAGACAGAATCTGGGCAGATTCACTGAAAGAGGAAACCACGCACGCACGCACGCACACACACACACACACACACACACACACACACACACACACACACACACACACACACACGAGCAGGAGGAGCATCGTTAGAGGACAGACATAAGCCTTGTGAGACAGAATCTGGGCAGATTCACTGAAAGAGGAAACCACGCACGCACGCGCGCACGCACGCACACACACACACACACACACACACACACACACACACACACACACACACACACACACACACACACACACACACACACACACACACACACACACACACACACACAGACCCCTGGGCCTGCAGACGCAAACACTGAGCTCAAACAGTCAGCTTGATCTGAATATTAACTGCTGTTACATCAGCTGGGATCCATGTCAATAACATCACCAACACACAGCGGACTCACTGTAACACACACAAATGTGCACTTAAAACAGATACATGCACCATAATTATAACATTGTTGATTAAAACCTTGTTTAAATAGGTCTATGAACACAGTTAGTGGCTTGGATCACATTCTGCTTTAGTTATTAACACATTCATGTTGGTTTGTTGGTAAATACAACCCTCTTGTTAATTCTGCCCACTTCTGTTTCTCCAGTTTAATTAAATTAAGCTTTTACATATTTGCATGTAGTGCAGAATTAAAGCATCAATTAAAATGATGTGGATGAACAGGTCACGAACCACGGTGCAGGAGACTCGTGATGAACACAATGTGGTTTTAAAGACCAACAAAAAACAAGACAAAGACTGTTATCCAGTCAGATGAATTCAAGCTGGAAGCTACTGATCTCCGTTAATCACACAAACACGTGTGGCAGTTAAAGCTGTCAGACGTCAGCTGCCGCCGTGCACACGCGCACGCTTTAACACGGCGACGCTGCATCCGTGCAGCCGAGGTTTCACATCCACTCCATCCAGTCAGATGCATTCACTGGCTCAAACTCTGCCAAACCACAGCAGTGGAAACGCATCAGAGAGGAATTAAAGAGTAAAACTGAATCCCATATGTTTCCAAATGAAATTGGATTGAGAGAATGAACGAAACGCTGCCCATCATCAGTGAACGTTGTAAAATAATGAGCAGCAGAAACATATTTTCACCCACAAAACAAGGATGTGCAGCTTCTAACAACACTTGGGCTTTAATTGCCAGCAGCAGCTCTAATCCTGGATTCTCTCAAATGACAAGTAGCAAACAGAGCAACCAGTTGGTGATCAATGCGACGTGAAATGATTTCCTCGTGCACTGAGAATAGCAGCAGCCCTGAGCTTTAGTGTCCTCCTACGACGGCACGCGCTGCAAAACCACTTTAGGTTCTGACCCATTTTTTCTAGTGGCCATAAAAATGTCATTGTACCTCTTTAAATATAAATGTGAATTATTCACGGAAGTGCACAAGGTATGAAAAGGGTCCTAACTGTGCATTTTTAGAATTTGTCATCATCGTCCAGCAGAAAGAGTGAAAATACAGAATATGATGAGTAAAGTCTCACACTTTTAAAATTGCGGTATTTATTTATTTATTGTGGTTTCAATTTGTGTGTGTGTGTGTGTGTGTGTGTGTGTGTGTGTCTGTGTGTCTGAACCTTTGCCTCGGACTACAGAATCTGATTAACCCTGAGTAATTCAATCTTAGTGGAGGTGTTATGGACACACACACAACGAGGCGTGCGCTGATCTGAACCTGCACAACAGCATCTGCTGATTTTTGTCTGATTTCCCTTAAAGCCCCAAACAGGACAAACTGTACTGAGCCAACTCAAAGTCAAGCACATCTAATAAGGTTTATATTGAGTTAACACTGAAAGCCTTTAATCTGTCCACACTGAGGGGAAAATTAGAAAAAGTGACTTTTTTTCTGAAAATGTAACATTGTCCTTTGATCTTGATTCATTTTCGTCGCTGAGCTAAACCCGACGTTTTCAATCTCCGCTCTAATCCAGTGTAAATCTGTGGATTAACACTTTGTTTCAGAACGTTATCATGCAGACGCGAACTTTCAAATCATCACCATCTACTGTAAATGTTTTTGTCAGCGCACAACGCCTCAGTATGAGCATCAGAGGATTAAGAGGAGGAGGCGCGGCGTGACAGAGTGGGATGGAGGGAACGGTACAGTACATGAGCTGATCCTGTCGCTGAGCCACCAAACAAAGGCTGCGCTTTCACTGTTACATGAGTCTCAAAGGGAAAGACACAGGCTGATGTGATCAGTTTGTTTGTTACCAATGTCACGTGTATCATCTCTGTTTTCACAGAAACAGAGCGATAAAAGTTCAGTCCTCAGATAAGATGATGTAAAATGACCAAGCATGAATTCTAATACTCGCAGCAGCTAACGCGCTAAAGCTCCATCACATCGCACTGAAACAGGTTTGTCCTTTTTACACAGCCAAGCATTTAAAGATTCAGAGTAAAGGCAGAGCTAAGGATTAAAGTAAAGCCGTTCTGTACTCACTTGCTGCTGGAGGAGAGGAAGCCTCAGCGCGATGCGATGCCGGCGCAGTTCAAATCAGTGTGTGTGTGTTAAAGTTGGGTTAGAAGAGCAGCGTCCTGGGGTGTGAATGGGAAAAAAACCATAGAGGCAGGAAGAGAGAGAGCAGGTGCGTGTGTGTGTGTGTGTGTGTGTGTGTGTGTGTGTGTGTGTGTGTGTGTGTGTGTGTGTGTGTGTGTGTGTGTGTGTAAAAGAGAGATGATGGTGATGGTGATGGCAGCTCCACTTTGGATCCAGAGAGAGAGAGGAGGTGTGCGCGTGTGACATGTGTGTGTATATGTGTGTGTGTATGTGTGTGTGTATAAAAAAAAAAAGTCAGTCCAGCGCCGCTCAGCTGCTGCGGACACAACAGATGCGAACTCACTCGCTCTCTACTACACTCGTCTCGTTCTCCAGCTCTTGTTCGCTGGTGCGTTGCTTTGCTCCTCCCCCTCTTTGATATGACAGCAGCTCGCCATAGGGTGGAGACACACACACACACACACACACACGCATGCACCCATGCACGCACGTGCACACACACACTGTTTCCTTGGGTCACTCATGCAGGATGCTGCGTTAATGCCAAGCTCTCCTGCCCTACTTTGGCCCAGGGAATAGGTCTTTATGCCACGCAGACACAGTCAGGCCTGAGCAAGCGTTTGAAATATTGATTTTCTGAGAAACTTCATCAACAGCAAAATGCACATTTTTATCGTTTTGTGTGAAAAGACCATTAAAGGCACTAGAGTCCATCATCACAAGTACAAGGACATTCAAATGTTTCTGCTCTGCATGATTTATGTCTGTCTGTCTCCATCTGTCTGGCTCTTGCCTCCATCTTCCTCAGCTTCCACACAAACAGATATGCTTCTATTTGAGCGTCTTTCTCTCTGGGCGCGACTTCGAGCCGGAATCGGCTGCAATGTGAAGTTTCACATGAGCGGCACCTAAACTTCTTTGTCAGCACGCGTCGCCTCAGTGCGGCACTGCTGGAGTCAGAGCAACCGGGGAAGATGGAAGGACGTGATGGAGAGAGATAGAAAGGGAGATGAGAGGAGGAGGGGAGGTGGAGCTGGGGGGAGGGTGATGACAGAGACTAATGGCTCTGGGGCTCATATTCCCTCCTTCCTTCATTTACCTCTCCTGGCTTCTCTCCAGAGTAGCATTGTTTCTCCATTCAGCAGCTGGCAGAGGCCGTTCCCACATTGTGCAGCTTCAGTGCTTTACAAACCGCAGGAGACGGGCGCTTCTCATCTGTGGGTTATGTGCATTGCACCAATATTTCCCTTAACAATCATCATCGCCTCCTGTTTACGCATCCTTGATTACAGATACAAATGCTTGAATCTGGTTCACAGATGTTTCTGCGTTCCATCTACAGCATCACCTCTGTAGAAACATTCAAACTAACCACAGCTCCCACCACCATCAGAGTGGATCCATGCTTTGAGTCAGACACTGAGCCCGGGTTGAACACATTGTGTGCTGGGTAAATGTCATAAATACAGTCTCTACACACAATGTGTTTGCTAAAAGGGAAATGAAGCCTCTGTCTTTGTCTGTGACCAACCAAAATGTTCCCCTTGCATTAAAACACGACTTACATTCGTCAGTCCTGCACAGCATGAGCCGCCTCCACGCAAACTCGCTTCATTAAGTTACAAAAATCCTGTGCTCTGCTTTTCTCAGAGCAGATCATAAGACAAACGTAACGCTGTGTGCGAGAATCGATGCAGGACTCGCCGTGGCTGCTTTATAATCGATCTGCTGAAGTCTGTATCGGTATTGATCAACGTATCAGATTGCAGATGAGATGAACATGAAAAGAGGAGAAAATCAAAGCACAAACAGTCAGAAATATTCAAAATAAAGATTCATCTCTGTCATCTCACCAAAGCAGCCTTCTGTACGAACTCAATAGACAATATTCGCACCACATTTTGTGTGAAAGCCAAAAAATGCTGCTATTAATCCTCTGCTTAAGTGGTGACAACAAACACAAACACAAACACAAACACACACAGGTGAAGATAATCCACTCTGCATCGCGCGCGCGCGTGTGTGTGTGTGTGTGTGTGTGTGTGTGTGTGTGTGTGTGTGTGTGTGTGTGTGTGTGTGTGTGTGTGTAATCCTGGCCACTAATTCTGCTGCCAACATCAAGGCATTACTTACTGAAACTTAGATCATACTTTAAGGTCACTGCACTTCAGTGACATTTATTCAAGATTTTCACTTGTGTGAGTTTAATAATTTTGTGTTAATTCTTGTTCTCCCATAATATAATTTTATTTCATTTAAATGGAAAATGACTGGGGAAACAAACAGATGAACATGCAAGTTGCAGAACTTTGCTTTTAAAGGGACATCAAAGAATGTTGATTCGTTCGACTTGGAGAATGTTTCTGTACATCTAATAAACACAACAGATGTGTTTGTCATATGCTGACAAAAGGGAAGGAGTCTAAAGGCTCAAACTTTATTGTATTCCTAAAAATCTTACTCAAACTGTCCAGATGGAATGAATCCACTCTAACTGTCTTTTCTCGCCAAAACAACATGACAACCACCAATCTGATGAATTGAAGAAAACTGGCCTAAAATAGACAGAAAAGGGGAGAAATCCAGGCTCATTCTGCTCACTCATCTTTTTTTTTCAATTTATAATAAAGTAGGAAAAAGAGACCTGCACGCTTCGGCTTCTACCACACCACACTTTACCGAACACCAAGAAGACGTGCAGATGGAGGGATTTTAGTTCTGAATCCAGCCCAGTCGTCTCCAATGGCCAAACGTAAATAATATGAACACACTGTCAGCCACGGGTCTAATTTACTGATTAAAAATACCCTGAACATGATGGAGGACGTCTGCTTTACTCACGTAGGATGAGGGCTTTTAGACAAACACTCTCCATCTGCTGCTTCAGCTAAGACCAGGTCTCTACCTGCTGCATCAGCTTGAATTAGCCGAGCTTCTGCCTGCACACGCAGACACCGCGAGGAGCGCGGTCCTCTCCATATTTATTAGAACTAACAGGAGGAGACCTACACACACACTCCTGGTGGAGGCCATTATTAGTTCTTCTCTCACTGGCAGGAAGGGTGTGTGTGAAACAGAGGGAGCACTGCTGCTCACCGCCTGCTATCGCCACAGGAACAGGACAAACGTGGACCTGACGCACACTCAGACACACACAGCGTTGACCAAAGTCCAGAACAGACAGAAGGTTCTACTTAGAGTTCACTCAGCAGACACTAATGAGGTGTAAGAGAGTCACAACACACACACACACACACACACACACACACACACACACACACACACACACACACACACACACACACACACAGAGTTCTAAAGCAGAGACGAAACTCAAACCAAGTGTGAATTATTACCTTATCACTGAAGTCAACTGAGCACAATGGTAAAAGGTAGGCAAAAATAGGCAAAATGTTCAGTAGTTTCTAAACATTTTTTTTTATATATACTCATGGTTCACTGTGTTTGAAAAGCTAAACAGCTTCTGGATTCCACAGAGCAGACAGTGTCTTAGGAGGCGGTTAATCTCCAGGTTGTATTTTATTGCTGTTGAAGGATTCATTTTGGACTTTGTGGCACTGTCCGTGGTGCTGATCTGACTTTGCACGACAGAAAGGATCATCCACATAATTCACTTCCATAAAAATGAAGTGCTCTTTACGGTTAAATTTTTAATTAAATCCTATTTTAATTGCGTGACCTAGTTTACCTAGAAATTGTAAAAGTGATAATAAAAGCTTCATTCTCGTTCTGTTTCTGTTGTAGAAATAACAACATTCATCAGATAATTTGATTACGTTCTAGTTCTAGTTCTACCCTCTCAGCCTTAACAGAATAGAGCAGAGACATCAGCTCCTCCAGCAGACTCATTTCTGAGGTGAATCAGGGACTCTGGAAGCCTGATGCAGTTTGTGCGTGAGCCGTATTTGGTTGTACTATACTCAGGTGGCCCACCGTGACAGCATCCCATTAGCTGAGCCACTCAGCTGCTATAACCTGGTTTCCTAGGTTACGGCCTTCTCAGTCACTCCCAGCAGACGTACATCCAGGAAAGTGTTTATTGGAAAACATCACTCTCCCGTTCAGTATGTGTTTATACTTTTAAATCATGTGGTCTTTGGATCTTTAAATTACAGATTCAGAGAATGAGGATATTGAGAGTTCTCCTCCCTTTAGAGCTTTCAAGGGCTGCTCATTTATTTGTTCAGCATGATTAAGTTTAGGAGGTTTCACATTAGATGTGATGGATAACGTTTTAGTAAGTGTGTATTGCTAATCGTTTCGCACATTTGTATGTACTGTAAATCGGAGATGCAAGTGTTTCTATTCCTTGCTGTCAAAACCATAGTTTACATAATTAAAAGAACAACATCCCAATAAAGGCTGTGCATCCTTGTTGGCATCCTATCACACCATACCTACCACCGCCCACTAAAGCAGCATCCATGACATGAAGACTTGTTTTTTTGCTACTGCAGGTGTCAGTGAGCGTCTGCAGTACTCACCCTCTGGTCTGTATTGTGCTACTATGGTAACCGTCTGTCCGGCGTTCTTCAGCGCGGCGGCTGCCTGTTCGTGTGTTGCACTAGACAGGTCCACGCCATTAACCTGGACACGAACAAATTAAAGGTCAGATCAATAGCAGCGCGACTAAAGTCAAACGAGTGGCTATTAAAAACACTTGTCTTCGTGTGCTTCCAGTAGGTTACAGGTGACAGCTCGCACGGGAAGAACCTTCAGGTGTGAGAACAACGGCATAAGCATCAAATCACTGAAGATTAAAGCCATCACTTCTTCAGAAAGCAAAATGCAGCACAAGCATTCACCTTGTGTTTTCCAGTTCGAATCGCAGTAGAAAGTGTGAATAAATGCACACACATTGAGTTAAAACTATCCATCTTCAGCAAATAATTCAGTTACTTTAGATTGTAGGAGTCCACGTCAACAATGCTCTGGAGAAAAAAACAACTTAAACCAGCAGAGCGGCGCCCTTGAAAAGCCAATAAAACCAATACAGTAATAACAGCAGGGCCTGAATTATTAATATTAATGCATTGAGCGTTTTGTATGTACGAGGTCTGTGCTCGTACCGAGAGGATGCGGTCTCCCTTCCGTAGCTCCCCACACAGATCGGCTGGACCTCCAGCAAGAATAAAGGAGATGAAGATTCCTTCTCCATCCTCCCCACCGACAATGTTAAAGCCAAGACCCGTGGACCCTCGCTGGAGCACCACCCGCCTGGGTTCTCTGGAATGAAAGCAGTCAAAGGAGCACACGTCGTTAAATATAAAGTGGGCTGAAGCGACTTCTACAGCTAATGAGTGTTTCCCTCTTTTGCAGGAATCTTGTATAAATATTAACAATATGATATAAGTTAATTTGAAGCACAGGCCTAGCAGATGTTCTTCAGTACTATCTAGATGATAATTACAAAGAAAATATGTTGCAGCTGTATTATTAAGCAGCTACTGTAGCAAATAGATTCTAATGTATATAAATGTTTGAATTTAAATGGTTCCCTGCTTTTACCAGCAGGTGTCAGTGTTGCATCATCTCTGTTTTTGTTGCATCGCCATGGTTACCGATCCTGCGCTAAACACGCACTTCTGACTCAGTTCATGAGCATTAGGTGGTTTGACTCATTAGTAAATCAGCACAACTTGAATGTTTTTTGACAGTGGAAGGTAAAAATGAACACCACAGACAATACAGGCTGCTCATGAAAAAACAGTCAGGGCAAATATATGAAACTGCTTCTTTTATTACTGCTATTTCTTTTAGATTTTCTTTTGCAGAGCTGGTGTTTTGGCATCTTCAATCTCTAGCTGATCAAGCTGAAATCGCATATGTTTTTTTTGTCAGTGATAATATCTTACACTCGCCTGGCAAATAGTTAAAAAAAAAGATGTAAAAACAGCAGCGAGAGTTAAGGCAAAGTAATGCTGACATCAAACCATGACCATCACACAGAGTCTGCGGCTTATCAGATTTATTAGAACCAAAGTGAGCCGATTGGGTGAGAGGTTTATGACGAAATGAGTCATATTCTGGTAACCACGGTGATGCCAGTTGAGTGACGAGGGTTGTGATAGGCTGTAATCCGTCCATTAAAATGGATTAAAGATAGTAGAGCAGCACTGGGACTGCAAATGCGTGTGTGTGTGTGTGTGTGTGTGTGTGTGTGTGTGTGTGTGTGTGTGTGTGTGTGTGTGTGTGTGTGTGTGTGTGTGTGTGACCTCGGTTCACATTCCAGACTACATTTGCGCTGCCATCTGCCTTTCACTCACAAACACACAAACCTTCACACATACATGCAGCAGCAGCTTGAGCAGGCAAGGACAGAGGTCAGTGCGTGTATGCTGGGCTCTTTAGGACAGTGATTCACAAACTGATGTTTTCTATGCACTAAAACCATCAGTCACAACAAGATCCGATGATCTCTAACCCTGTGACTAGGCTTTACATTTACCTAATGGAGCAGCGAGCTAACAAACAGCTACAGATGCCCACAGAACATCCTCAGTACCAGTGGCACCAGGATTCGTGCCCCTTTGTGTGATTATATTTGAGGTCTCACCTGCTGAAGTCTTCGTCTCCAGTCAAGGTCCTGGGCAGTGGCGAGTACCTGGGCGTCGTCAGGGGGGCGGGACTTGCAGACTGGCTGCCACTCATGTAGGGACTCACATGATTGTCTTGATGTGGGGAGTATGCTGAGAAGAAGCAACGAGTTTAATTGATTATTATGGAATATGTTTAAAGCAATAACACAAAAAAAATTTACAGAGCAGCCTGAAATCATGGACCATTATGATTCGTAATCTACAGTCATTTATCCTTTTAGTTGTATTTTTTCCTGTCTGGATTTCACTACAACCTAAATTTAAATCCTAGGAACACATATTTCATGCACTAATTAGGAAACGTGTAGCATCTACTGATTGACTGATTGTTTGTACTGTAAGCCAAAGTAAATAAACTAACTAATAACAGTAATTTAGCCTTTTACTATTTAACGTACGAGAACATTAGTAAATAAGCTTTATTTTGATATACAGACTGTCTTAGCCGGAGCCTCTATAAAAAACACCAGCGCTTTCTTTTGAACCTGGATGTAAAAATATCCACTGGCAGCTTTGCTTCTTGCCGCTCTTTATAGTTCAACACCACCTGGTGTAAAACGCTCCAGCCTCTATAGTCGCCGCCGAAGCAGGTTGTTTATGACGCTGTGAAGAAAAGCGAGAGGCTGGAAGACGCCAGGTTCCACAAACGAACGCCGCTCGGCGCTCACGTAAAACCTGGACCCTGGATTCGGGCGAACTCACAGTTAGTGACGTCCGGAGGAGGGAAGCTGTCGTTGATGAAGAGGGACGTGTGCTTGGCCACACGGAGGTAGACCACGTCGGGGGTGGACTTCAGGGCGGCCACCGCCTCCTCGTGGGTCACCTCCTCCAGGCAGGAGCTGTTCACCTGCGGAGCCGCGAGGACACGAGCTACGCATCAACACGGCTCAAAAACCACTAGTTCTGGGTTACTTCAACGCCAGCACGAGCCTGCGTTAATGGAGAAGACGCTCATCATCTAATCAGCGTTTATTGTCCTCTGTGCTCTGTTGCAGGAGCAGAATGGAGATAATCTGATGCAATCACACCATTATACACTGGCCTCCTTCATTTAGTCTGACACAGCAACGTGGTGAATAGGTAATAAGTCAGAATTGAATACAGTGGGGTAAATGAGATGAGGCATGTGCTTAGTGGACGTTCGTTTGAAGGCCCTCGTTTGATTTTCATCTCCTACCGTCACGAGTTTGTCCCCGATCTGCAGCCGCCCGTCTTTGTGTGCAGCCCCTCCCTCGATGATCTTGGTCACATAGATGCCGTTGTCCCCTGGCACGTGCTGGTTTCCAACTCCGCCTGCGATACTGAACCCCAACCCTGAAGGAAAGCACGTTTTAATTCAGCTGTTGCCGTCGCTATCGCGGGCGGCGCCGACGTCTCACTCAGGCTTTCGCACCTTTGGGCCCTTTGACCAGCTTGATTTCCAGGATCCTCTCGGTGACGCTCCTCCTGCGGCGTATGTACAACCTGACGAGGCCTCCAGCCTCCTTCAGCGCCTCCACGGCGCCGCTGTGCGTCACCTCCCGGACGTCCGTCTCATTGACCCGCACGATGCAGTCGTTCACCCTGGTCGGGAAGAGTTGGACCCGCATTAAACCAGGTGGTTTGAATGATGAGTAACGCGACTGTGAGAGTCTCACTCTCAGTTCAAACGCTGGAGAAGTGTCTGTTAGAGAGGAACAGCTGGAGGAAGCACCTTTCATCCCATTAGTTCAGTTCTGCTGATTGTGAAAGGATGTTTGACTGACTGTGTGTGGGCTTCTTCTGCCAACTCATTCATATGGTGTTAATGCACCCACCTACACACAGGAGCTGTTAAAGCGAAATCAAGTGGGACTCCAGCGGCTCCTCTGTCGCCTCTGCATCCGATGCAGCATCACAAACACTTGCAGCTCTTTACAGGACACTTTGATCAATGTCTAACTCTTACAAGCTCCAGAACCAGTTGTGATCATTTAGAGTCAGCTCGGGTTCGTACCTTTAAAGTCTGTATTTACATTTAGGGACAACGCTTAGTTGTTCCATTTAGTGTTTAAAGCTCAGGTTTCGGTCAAAACAATCGGGTCTTCGTACCTGAGTCGTCCATTCTGGGCTGCGGCTCCTCCAGGTATAATTTTGGTGATGAAGATAGACGGATCCTCTCCAATGTGGGGGTTATCGGTCCCTCCAGCGATACTGAAGCCCAGGCCCGAGTTACCCTACTCACATGCACACACACACACACGGACGCACGCACACATGCAAACACACACACACACACACACACACACACACACACACACACACACACACGCACACACACACACACACACACACACACACACACACACACACACACACACACACACACACACACAAACATCATTTTTGACTGCATGTATTTTAGTCAGTGTGTTTTTGTTCAATAATAATGTGAGTGCTAGTGTTTGTGTGTGTTGGTGAAGCATCTGATGAAACTATTCTTTTTTAAAATGGCAACACTGAACATCTCCCCACTTTCACTTCCTAAACTATTACAGTATTACACATAATAGATTGAACACATTACCTGCTGCAGCTATTGCTCTGCGTCTCTTTCTCTCACTCTCTGTCACTGAGCATGAAGCTATAAATGTCTGCACCCGTGTTTGCGTGTATGTCCATAGTGTCTTTAAAGCAAATCCAGCCAGGCAGACAGAACCAGGTCACAGGAGAATAGAGTGCGAGAAAGAGACAGAGAAAGAGCCTCGGGCCGAGGGAGAGGGGATATAATGAGAGAGGGAGGAAGAGGAGCACGGGAAGGAAGGCAGGAAACGAGAGGATGGGGAAATAAGGTCAGCGCAGTCTGACCCGCGGTGGGACTGAGTCAAGATGAGCTTTTACTTCAGCGCAATAATAATACCTTCACACTATGGAGCATCATATAAGGAAGACCAAATATATATTGTTGCATTTAATTCTCATCGTATTGAGATGAGAATATTAAAAATTCAAAATGCGAAGGCTTAAAAACTATGATCCACCCAAATGGCCTTTTTCAAAGTGAAAGCAGCTAAGAATAGTCGTCATCCTGTCACAGTCCCTTCAGGAGGAAGATTCTGGGCGTTCACAGCTTCTGCAGCCTTTGTTTGTATGTCAGTGTCTCAGTGAGGTTCATGTTTCCTTTACTTTACACCGCTCTGATGCCACGGAGGCGACTTTGGTGAGGACAGAGGTCCGGTTTACACACACACACACACACACACACACACACACACACACACACACACACACACACACACACACACACACACACACACACACACACACACACACACACTGTGTTCACTCTTACCCGCTCCAGCGCGATCTCCTCGTACTCATAGTCTGCTTCTGTGCCATTGACCTGTTAGAGAGCGAAACAAAGAGCAATGAGCCAACTGTGCCTGGATAAGAAAGCTGCGTCCATGAATGAACCAAAGCCACATTAATCAGCAGCTCTTCTGCTGAACCCATTTCATTCCTGTCCAAACGTGATGTAACTCTGATGTCAGATCGGACCTGCTAACGTCAAGCACCCGCATTAAAGGTGACGTGAGCGGCCTATTATACGGAGTTCTTCTGTGTGGCTGGGAGGTGAACGTTTTGTTCCTGCTCGAGCTGCAGACAGACACACACAGAATGTGAGCGGCGTCCCAGCGGCCCGTGTAATCCCGCTTGGCCGTAATCTGTGTCAGATTAGTTTAGCTTTTGAATTCCTGCTGTTTCAAACTGAGGCAAGTTCCTCCATCAGCCACCGTCATCTACCAAATAGATATAAATAAAGAGTACACATTTTGTCTAACAATGATAGCTTAATTACTGTAATAATTGGTAAATAAATTGCTAACAATGACTCTAGAGTGTGTTTTAAAGTAAAATGTTACGACCACTTGTTCATAGATGCAGAAAAAAAACTGATCTGTGTAAATTTTCAGGATTTGCTACATTTTAACAGCCAACAAACAATTCAGTGAAACATTCAGAGAAAGAGATAAATCTGGTTGTGTGTGCGTTTATTCCCCTTCATCAGGGAATAATTACATAACAAACTTATCTAACAACACGCTGATTCCGCGAAGCAGCTGGCAAAGGGTGAAATGACATCTGGATCCGTCTAATCTAGACTGAGCTTTCTGTTAAACTGAATGTATCAACTTTATTTTTAAAACTTTATTGATGAGATAGATTTAAATAACTGCACATAACAATAAGTGTGTGTTTGTTATTCATTACAGAAAGAAAAGAAGTAACACTAACACTTATTTAAGACCGATAAGGTCAGTGTTGGTAATAGTTTATTAATGTAATAAAATGTAAAAATAAAAATTGCTGTTGATGAATGGAGCGGTACTCACGTATGGGGGGGTGTCCACGCTCTCTGTGTTGACCACCACTGGAGGGGGGTTGGCCTGCATGGAGAACAGCAAAGCTGTTAGACGCCGTGATGGCGAAGACCAAGAAGGTCCAGAAACCCAGAACACACGCACGCACACACACACACACACACACACACACACACAGCTGCGATAATGACTTACTCGTCTCATATTTTGGTACAACATGCTGAGCGCAGCTGTTACAGATTACCACCATGGAGCGACTGCAAACACATGACATGCTGCAAAGCCCTTGTACTGGACGCCACCAACGTGCTGCTCTGCCTGGAGACGCACTTCACCGTGTGAAACTGGATGCTAGACCTCACTTCCTGCGCTGGTCCCTCCACGCCGGCCTTCTAGAGTCCACGCCTGGAGTCAGAGCAGCAGGCGGCGGCTGACATCTTTTCTCTTCACTTCCTACATGAGCAAAGCGAGGGACGATCTTCACGCCAGCTAATGATCGGCCACGCGGATCCTTTCCTAACAGTGTTCTGAAGGAGCCATCAGGCCATCGCACCATTCTGTCCACCTGCCTCCTCGTCTACTCATATTGCAGAAAGTCCTTAGTTCTCGTCAGGCCGATGCATTAAGCTCTGCTCTCCAGTAAATGACTAATGTGCGAGATAAGCAGGAGTCCCAGTTTCTCATCAGCAGCTGCAACAAGCTCATAAACAAACCAATTAAACAGGCATCACATCGGCCGATGGACCGAACGAACACGCCACGAGACTTCACAGCACCAATGTGCAACAAAGCAGGCGAAGCTACGCTAATCTCTACGCTCTTCTCCTTTCACACACATTCAGTATGTATTCTCTCACTCCACGCCTCTCTCTCTCTCTCTCTCTCTCTCTCTCTCTCTCTCTCTCTCTCTGCCACATGTCCAACTGTCTGTCAGTCAAGCTGACAGGACGCTTGATCCCACATGAGAGCACAAAGCGAGCGGGAGGGGCAGAGGATCAGAGGGATTTCAGATATGCTGGGAGGAACAGCAGCGACGAGCAGAGGGTCCAGACAGATGCACAGGAAGCCTCCGAAAGCAGCAGCACGAGGAAAAACAACAACAACAACAACAACAACAACAACAGCAGCAGCAGAAATCTGTGGCAGGAAAACAGAAGTGGGGGGACATTCAGAACAAGACAGCTCCTACAATGCAGTTCACAGATACTCAGGGAACGCTGACAGTTGCAGCTGTTGTTTGTGTGTGTGTGTGTGTGTGTGTGTGTGTGTGTGTGTGTGTGTGTGTGTGTGTGTGTGTGTGTGTGTGTGTGTGTGTGTGTGTGTGTGTAATTAGCTAATTGCAATTACGCCAGATATTTAGTTGATAATATTGCCGTCTGGTCTGTATCAGTACAGAGCAGCTGATGTGGTGGTGAAGTGGATGTGTGGGGCTTCGGGTGCTTCATCATCATCATTTTTCAATTATCAATTAGCAAACGAATCCTGATTAGACAAACAGGAAACAGACACAAATGAACCAGGGAACAAGGGCGAGTTGATTCTTCAGCATCTACTGAATCAGTGCTGCTTAAATTTCATGTATTGGGACACAAGCACCTAACTTCTAATGAAACACGCTGTGACCACTGATCTGATGGAGAGTGACTCAAATCAAACCAGGCCATGCTAATCATGCTAATCAACCGATCTTTACCTGCTACAGATGAGCAGAGCACAGCATTAATCTCGTTTCTGGGGTTTTGGTGAAACTCTCATTTACAGTTATCATAGTCTGCTTCGTTTCATGTCTCTGTTAGTCTACAGTTTTTAGGTCTTTGCAAACATCTCTCAGAGGAACAAAGACCCTGAGGTCCACTGGTGCTTGACAATGGTGTATAAAACACATAATGGCATTATAGGACTGTGTCAGAGCCCATCACACCTACCTGCATATAAGCCGGCATTTGCTGAAAGTGGTACATATGCGGCACGTGTGGGGCCGTTTCTGAATGTGCCAGCCACATGTACGCGTCATTGGACCACGGTCGGCTCCCTGACCTGCCCTTGGCTTTGCTCCTGGTGGGACTTTTCGCCACACCGTCTCTCACGTTGGGAACTTTCCCTCGAGAGCCCACGGCGGCCAGGTTGGTGGGCAGCGTGCTCCACCCGTAGCCCCCCAGCGCCGAACACAGGGGGAGCTGCGGGGAGTGGAACGGGTGGATGGACAGCGACTGGGAGGCGTGGGGGAGGGGAGACGGGCAGTGGTGGTGGTGGGGGCACGGCTGGTGAAACGAGGGGTGACTCGGCGAGCGGAGCTGCTGCTGCTGCTGCTGGTTGCAGAGCTGATGCGTGGACTGCGAGGACAGCAGGTGCCCCGGCGCGACCGGTGAGCCCGGCGCGCGGCACTGCTGGCGCTCGTGGCAGCGATGCTGCAGCTGATGGTGGCTCGGCGACAGGAGCAGCGTGCGGCCGGGCGACGGCGGCTGGCGGCTCGGCGACGGCGGCGCGATGTGGTAGTAGCTGGGAGAGGGGGACGGCAGCAGCTGCCGCGGCGAATGGCAGCCGTGCTTGGGCGAGTGGCGGTGGTGCTTGGGCGAGTGCAGCGGCGACGGCTGCAGCTGGTGATTGGCCGGCTGGATCTGCAGCAGGTTGTGGCTGTGCTTGGAGTGAGAGTGGCCCTTGGCGGATTTGGCCTTCCCCTTGCCGGACTTGCCCTTAGCGGAGCCACGGCCCGGCTTCTTGGGGCTGCAGCAGAACTCATGGCCGTGGAAATAACTGTTCATAGCTGCGGCGACAGATGCAAAAGTCACAGAGCGATCCTGCCGTTAATGCATTTAGAATGGAGCCAAGAGGATAACAACGACAGGGAGTCACTCCATAGAATCACTTGTGTCCGGATAATGTAGGTCATGCCTCTCCCAGATCCCTGTGTCCAGTGGATCCGAGCGTCTTCATACGGTTCAGACAATGAAAACAAAACAGTCAAACCTGATTTCTTGCCATTTCTTCCATTTCTTAAGTATCAGCTACTCCTGAAAAGCAAGCGATCCTCCTCTGGTGCCGGCATTTAACGCTGCTCCTCCCAGCTGTGAGCCCCTACGAGCACATTGACTCTCAGGGCTGCCTGGTCAGTAGTCACATGAAAGGGGCAGAGGCAGCAGGACCTTTGGGGCGAGTGCAGTCGAGTCTCCGAACATCTCCGCTTTTGTAGGGGATGCGAGCGAGTTCAGCGAGTAGAGATTCCTCCTCCTCGATCCATGATGCGCTTCCACTCCAGCGCTCAGTCACTCAGAGGAACTGACTTCATCCACCTATGTTGACGCACGCTCTGTCTTTTCAGCAGAGACGTTATTCACTCTGTACACGACGGAGTTCAATTCATATATTCCAATACGAAACAACCAATTTGATTCCTAGAATCTCTGGTTATAAAACATAAAAGCCAAGTAATTAGATTTCTTTGAATTTGAAATTGATGCCTGGATAAACAATCCTCCTTCTCATCCTGTCTCATCTTTCTATGCCGCCCGTCTGCCCCTCTGGCTCCCTCGCTACAACTTTACCCCTCTCCTTCTCTCTCTTTCCTGGTCTAGCCAATTAGGGGCTTCACTGGACTCCTGCACATGACAGCAGCCAGGCATGACTAATCGATAGGCAACTAGGGACAGTGATACAGCATTCAAAGCTCTGTTGGTGCATGTGTGTGGAGGGAACAGAGAGCTGTGATTGGTGGAGTCCAGTCTCCTCCATCAACCTTTGTCTTGTTCTTTTAAAGCATCAGAAGGCAGGCCTGGTCAGCTGGAATAGTGTGTGTGTGTGTGTGTGTGTGTGTGTGTGTGTGTGTGTGTGTGTGTGTGTGTGTGTGTGTGTGTGTGTGTGTGTGTGTGTGTGTGTGTTGACCTACTTCCTTGTGAGATTGGTTGTGTGTGCGTCTCCAAGGTGCATTCAGGAGCAGTGAAATGACAGTAAACACTTTGAATGTGCCACTTCTTTTTGTCTAAGACAAAATGTCTTTATGTTTGACACAAGTATTAGAGACCAAACAACAGCTTATAATTCTAATATTTAAAATTGCCATAGATCATAAGCTTTGTATTTTGACAAAACCTTCAGTTGTCAGAATATTTGCTGGTTAAAATATAAATGTAGTGATTATTACTTGAAAAATGACGACGATGATGATTGTGATTAATTAATTGTTTTTTTTTGTCATTAGAACCAGTCAAACGCTGACGCAGTAGACAGCGGTAAAGACAGTGGCTCAGCGTGTGAGTTGGTTCTCTCCATCAGGAGAGCATTAGCATGGAGAATGGGCGGTAGCATCTCAGCGCTAAATGAAGCCAGCACCAACACAGCACTGGGGGGTGGGGAAGGAAAACGGTGGGCGCTGCTGAGAAATGGAAGCGCAAGCGCGGGTGAAGAGTGGCTGAGGAGCAGCGAACGCGTAACGCCGAAACCAGAATCAAGTCAATTCTTGTATTTTTCTTTCTCTTTTGCTCTATTTTCAAACTGAAGCTGAGCCAAACTAGAAGCCTGGTCATATTTCACGTATAAAACTGAGTGGAGGAGCCCACACCACAGCGAGCTTCACGCCGTTCTTCTACACCCACTCACTTCTGACACAGCTCTCAGAACAATTAATAACTAACACACATCCCCAGAAAACAGTTAGCTTTACTGAGCACTAGTTCCTCTGGCAGGCCGCGCTGACCCAGCTGAAATTCACCTCAATTCGTCCAATTACTGAGCCGTTAACGTTCATACTCATCCTAATTGAAGTAATAGATGTTAATTACTCTCTGGCACACATTAAATCTTTTCCAGGTCAGTCTGACTCAGAGTGAGTGTAGCTGATGTAAAAGGTCAAAAACACTTCCTGATAAAAACAGAAGTGACAAACATGTCTCTCTTTAACAAGGCTGTGCTACCAAATGTCCCCAGCAGGGGGCCGTGGAGTCCACAGTCAGGCTGCACGGTGATGAGACAGACGCAGGAATCCTGACGTTTCTCTACAGTTCAGCCCCTTCAGCTTCACTGAGTCGCTTCGAGCAACGTCGGGCAACATAATCACTGTCGGGCAGATGCTGTGGAAGCGACTGCAGCGCGTTCTCTGGCAGTAGACTCCTGGTTGTGGAAACACAAGCACACAGCTGCATAGTAGTTAGATCCAGCTGACTATTTCTGGAACCTCACGCCTTATGCATCTATTGTGTTTTCTGGCTTGACTGATTGCATAGATTAATGGTTGTTTACTGCAACATTGGTGACAGGAATTATATTGACATATTGTAAACGGAGTCAATGACTTTAGATTTTTATCCAGTACATCATTACAACATTGCAATTTCCCTATTGTGGGACAAATAAAGGCTTTATTTTCGATTCTATACTAAAAGCATGACGATTACGCAGTATGTTGTAAGGGGAGCTTAGAATTAGTAGTGGGGCCAAAGCTGGAGCACAGCTGAGACCCTATTATCCCTGTAGGGAGGACAACAGGCCTCACACTGACGGTTCTGTTCTGTGGGACTGTAGGATGGATCACTTCCTCAGGTCACGACCCTCGGGTTCAACAGTAACTAAGTGGCTCATTTAGACTGTGCTCGGTCTACGATCTTCCCCGTTGCCCCTTTTATCTGTCACGTCCTCCGTCTCTGTGAGACACTGAACCAGAAGAGCGTCCACTTTGTCTGCCGGCACCAGACGCTCTCCTCCATGACTTCATTAAATCCACCTCTGACAGAGACTACGAACCTACTGCTTCTTCACAAAGTGCGACACAAGCCCTCTATGGATTCTGTAGACCATACAATCATACTGTTATGCACCAGCTGAAATCCCATTATATACAACTAACTTGTTATCTTCATTAGGTTAGTCCAAATCAGCGCTGCTGTCAGTCTTTTAATGACTGCTCGGCTCCTGGTAAAGATAAGACAAGACAAACTTCATCAAATCCCTTGGGAAAACTGACTTCTCTGCATTTGATCCGTCCCCTCACAGAGCGGGCGCTTGGCCACCTTCTGCTTCCCAGACCGACTCTCCACCAATGACCTGCTCACAGACAGACCCCTTCGATCACATCAAATGATGTACATATTCAAAAGGCTGGATTAGATACGACTTACAGTCGACAGCCAACTTTATGACAACTACTGGACGACATTCCAGTGCGAATGCACTAATATCACGCTGCCCTAATGATATTACACCAGACAATGACAAGCACTCATCGTTTGCATTTAAACACCATTTATACGCATGTTTTAATTTGTTGAATTTGAATAGGTCAAGCCGTCACTAGCACCAAGCCATTCCATGCTAATTAGAGGAGGACAGACGAAGCTGTCATTATGTGGCGCTCAGCCTCATTAATTAGTGATCTTACTGAGTGACTGCCCATGGTCAGCTATGTTGATCATATCAGCAAAGACAGAGAACAGGCTGGAGGTAGGAGACTGCTGGAGAGCGAGCAGAGAGTGCCTGCGTGGAGACGTCTGTGTGTGTGTGTGTGTGTGTGTGTGTGTGTGTGTGTGTGTGTGTGTGTGTGTGTGTGTGTGTGTGTGTGTGTGTGTGTGTGTGTGTGTGTGTGTGTGTGTGTGGGAGACAGCTGATATGCAAGCTTCTTCCCACACACAGAAGGTGATGCAACACCTCACACACGCTCAACAAGCGCCACAAATCTACAGCGCTACTCAGCATTAAAATGCAATGTAGAATGTATGTTAGAATGTGCGTGCGTCTGTGCCCAAGCCGATGACCAGTGGTCCGGGCGGGTCCAGAACTAATGCTTCAGGTTTGCCCACGCGTTCATCTGCTGGTTTCCTTGTCTCACATGTACACAAATGCACACATGCCATGATCATCCACCCTGGCATCACTACGACAACAGCTAGTGCTGCCCACAGCATCAGAGGAGGAGCTCAGCGGTTGCCATGGGAGACGGTGGTCCAGGCTGTACACATGTGATTTAGCCCCGCCCATAAAATGGCCTCGCCTTCCCAGTATTGAAGTCTTAAGTGGCGAATTGCATTTGGTGCTTTTTGGGCATTTTTTAATCTGCTACAGCAGCACACACGTCAGCGCATCAGTTATGTTAATGGTTCCAGCCTTGAAGTTGCTCATAAATTTACTTCCACACTGTGCCAGCGCACACGGCCGTAAATAACGGTTCTGGGCAGTCGTGATGCTTAGACACCAGTCTGACAGCGAGATTAATTGTGGCTTCCGCGTACAGTAGCTCGGAAGGCGTTTGATTATGGAAAGCGCACAATTTGTTTAGTTTTGTATAATTTATCATTTCTAAATAAATGCATGGCCATAGCTACAGTAAAGCCTTCTCATGCTGCACTGGATTAACTGTTTAGTTCAGTCTATGTGATGATGATGAGGATGAGGATGAGGATGATGTATAGTTTCTGAGTGTGCAAAGAAGTCTGTGGGAGGTGAAACTTCACAGTTATGGTGTGAAGACTCACAAAAATACAACTCTTACTTGGGTTTATTACATTCTGCCCACTCGCTGACAACAGATGATAAGCAGAAATAATGTTGCAGAAACTGTTATGAAGTTGCGCCGGGCGCAGGTTCACGTCAGGCCTGAGCCCGACCCAAGTCGGACGCATCTAAACAAATATGCATCACAAACAAAGGCCATGGAGGGAACAGCGCACAGCGGCCTCCCATGAGGCGCAGGGAGAGCGGAACGTTTCCAGCAGCAGCTCCATAATGAGCCACCGTCTGCAGGAGGGTGTTGATGACGCGGCTTCATTGGCTTCCGTTCTGCAGTGACCGGCGAGCTGGATCAAAGGGACATTTCAAGACCTCATTGTAGCAAATATTGCAGCAAATATTGCAGATCACTTGTGATGTTACAATGTAGCGTGCTGTGCCACACACCAGTGAGCTGGACTTCCTCTATGCTATAGCTTAAGGCTGCTGCTCAGGTGGATATATATAAACTCATTAGTGTGTGCACTATATTAAGAATGAACCCGGATCAAATTTCTCTCTGAGTCCTAATCTGTCACTAACTCAATCCCTGTCTCTCCGTGTATGGGACCATCTGTCCACCTCCGTCCATCCCGCTCCACCTCCATTTCCTGTGACCACTAAACACCTCTTTAAGGCTTTTAGTGAGCTTTCTGAGGAGCCGGGATGCCTTTCATACCTCTCATCAATTATACAGAGACAGGATGGGACCACGGGGAGAGCGAGAGCGAGCCACTGGACGTGTCCACAACAAACACGACAAAAAAATAACGAGGTGAACCTTCTCTACACGCAATTATTGAGATTAAAAAGACAGAGGCAATAAAGTCTGATCAAAAATTATACATAATGTACATGCACTTTGCAATGAGACTCTGAAGCAACAAAATCTACAGTTTACATGAAGTAGCAAAACACAATTAGCCTTTGCTTAACACTATTTTTACTGAAAGACAGCCTAAGGTCAAGGCTGGAGCCAACAATAGACGGACAGAACATCCAAACTATTATTACCAGCAGGGACCAGATCTTAATGTGCAATAATGCGCTGTCCTGTCAGATAAAGTACTAGGTCCAGAGCTTTTAGAGCTCCTATTGTTTTACTCTTCATGCTTATTGACAGAATAACTGAGAGTGTGTCTGAGCTGCCCATGTTTGTGTTTGGTCTCAGTGCAGTGTTTAGTTCAACTGAAACATTTATATGCACACACACACACACACACCCACCCACACACACACACACACACACACACACACACACACACACACACACACACACACACACACACACACACACACAGTGCTGTAAGCCGATCCATGCACACAAAAACAAGACGCAGCGCTGTGGGTCCAAATCACTTCCATTAACAGCGAGTCCCATTAACAGACACAGTCTCCGCATTCACGTGTGTTTACAGTCTAATGGCCCATCAGTCACGCAATAAGTGCCTCAAACAGGAAAAAAGGCAAACATCCTGGGAAAACACTGGCCAATATGATTACTTCAACTGAACTTTTTTTCTGTGGGCTGAGCTGTAATCCTGCAGACAACTGTGCTGCACAAGTTGAGTGGCGCCTAGAATAGAAGATCCATAATGGAGCTCTGATCCAGTACAGACGTCTCTGCGTTTGTCGCTGGCAGCGTCCAGAGTGTGTGATTTGTCCAAACCAAGTAGAAATGCTAATTAATTAAAATATGTGATTGTGCATTAAACACAGAAGGTGTAATGATGAGAACTGTCAGTGAATAAAATATTTGCCAAACACTAGCATGGATTTATTTGCATTAACACCACAATTAATGTCGCAAAGGTTGTCACCAGTCTGTTGTTATTCACACTCATTTTGATCCCCCAAAGTGTGAAAATAGAACTGAATGGAGCTTTTACCAACACCAAACGTCCAAGCTCAGACCCTGTGCATCGCCAAATGGCTCCTGACACAGGAACACACTTTGAGGGGAAGTCAAGTATTGGCAGGTGTGACTTTGGACCCGTGTGAGCTCCCAGCAGCAGCTTCCTAATGGGCCGAGAGTTCAGGTCCGCGCCTCCTCAGAGACAGGCCTCCTTCTCACAGCGCTGCACAGTGCAAGGCTCAGCATCGTCAGCATGAATAACACCCAGAAGCAAGGCAGCAAATCTTCTAGGGCCCGGACGATGCACCTCTTCAATGCAAATTGATATTGAATAGGCAACAATTACATCAAACAGACGTCGATGACAGGAACCGCTGCTATTTTGGAAGGACAAAATTAAGAACTAAGCTTCGGATTTAATTGTCTGAACAGATAAAGGCGACTTAGAAGCACTACTGATCACTGCATGATTGGAATTATGGAAGTATTGCAATAAGAAAACATGTCTGACAAGAGGCTTAAGACATTAGAACCATTCAACTATGACACCAGCAATTAAATAAGAGAATGGTGACGTGTGGAGCCTGAGTGACGGGACTCTGTTTGTACATACTGTACATACTTTACTCTAGGGCTGAACTGCAGCCACGCTGTAGATAGTTGGAGGGCAGGTTGTGAGTTATAGAGCGGTTCAGCGTCATATTTCAGGCGCTGACGGCGGCGGTGCAGTGCTTTGTGTCTGAACTCTTCCTCCACAGCAGTATTTCCTTGTGCTTCAGCTGCTATTTCACGTTTGTAGCTGTTTGGAAATGACTGCTGATTTCGACTTCCATGTGGACTCACGCCACTGAACCGCTCCGCGATGGCTTCGCCATGGCAACACACGGGCTCCCTGCATCTGATACACTACGCCAGATCTCATTTCCATGACAACATTATCAGAAATCTCGACCACAAACAGAGAGCTGCTTCAGCTTCAATCCAAGCTGAGTGCATCCTTGTTTTGGCTGAGAAGCTGAAACTGGAGGCCGCTTGTTAATGTGACGACTGGCCGGTTGCACGGTACCCTACACACACACACACACACACACACACACACACACACACACACACACACACACACACACACACACACACACACACACACATACAACAAAAGCCCAGGTCCAGTTACGTTTCCCACCCTGATCCCCTACCACCCCTCAAGCATCGAGCGCACACACACACACACACACACACACACACACACACACACACACACATGCACGACGCATGTGACGTGTGCGTTACCTGGCTAGCAGTGATACAGTCAGTGAAGGCACTCCTCCTGGAGAAGAACATAAGGAGCTGCTGCCAGCGAGAGGAGGAGGTGGAGGGGGAGGAGGAGGCGGGAGAGGAAGTGGAGGGAGAGGAGGTGTGAGGGGGCGGAAGCTCCTCCGAGGAGCCCCGCTTGGGGCCCAGCTTCTGTTTGACTCCCAGCCCTGCCCCTTGACCCCCGGATGACCCACCTACCCTCGCGCTGCGGGGGTACAGGGTATTGTTACCGAAAATATAGTTCATGGTCGGGGCCGCCTGCGCTTTCCTCAGACACACAAGGCAGAGCTCACGTCGTGGCGTTTCTCCGCTGCTTCATCCTCAGCCTCCCTCCGCCGCCACCGCGCTCCTGGAGGCGTTGCTGTCAAACACACTTGCAACTCTCGCCGGCGTCTGCGCTGCTGCTGATTTTAATAGTTTCCCTCTCTTCTCCGCGGTCTGGCTCAGGAAGTGTCCGGCCGCTGAACAGGAGCGGAGGCTGGAGCGCTGGGGAGACGGTGCTGGGCAGGTGGACAGGGTCCTCCCGCAGCTGGAGCACAGGTCCGTCTGTCAGGGTCTTTGTAAATCCATTCGCCCGTCAATGCGTTGGCCCGTCCGTCTCTGCTGTCCATCATCCCATCTTCGTTTCTAGCCAGGAGAAATGTCCAGCATCCACATGTCCCAGTCCAAAAATCACCCCACTGCAAACTCCTTTTTTAATTTCTCTTCTCGGAGAAACGAGGGGGAGCAGGAGCCCGAGCAACAACAGTGCAGGGACTGATTATTTAAGGGAGTCCAGTCTTCCTCTCTGGCTTTCTCCAGCCCACCTCCTCCTCCCTCCAAGGAGATGACCAGTCAATCTCCCCTCTGTCACCGTGTGCGCTCCCATTAAATATGGAGGGGACGAGGGAGGGAGGGATGGGCGGCTGGACAGATGAAAGCAGGGAGGTGGAAGGATGCGGGCGAGGAGGAGAGCATCTGAAGTAGGTGGATGGTTGGAAGAATCCTTCTGCAACTCTTCTGTTTCTCCTCCCCTCCCTCCTACGTCTGATGTCGCTCCAAGTCTCTCTCTCTCTTCTTATCTCTCTCGCTCAGAACATGGCTCAGTCTCGCTTTCTCTCCCTCGCTCCCTTTTCTACCTACTCCCCACCCACCTCTTCGCTCTCCCTATATATCTTCTTCTTTCTCTTCTCTTTTCCCAGTCTATTATTTGAGCTGCAACCCGATGCCTCTGTCTCACTCCCTCACTGTCAGATATCATTACTGGTACAAGCCACGCCCCTATATTCCAGCCAGCCAATCGCGCAACAGGGTCCCCCTACTACAAATACGCACACACACAGCCTCCGACATGCATCTACACAAAGAGAAGCAATGTTGCCTGTTGCAGGTGAAGGAGGTGATGATGCTTGTTTATGTATGTGTGTGACACACACATACACACACACACACACACACACACACACACACACACACACACACACACACACACACACACACACACACACACACACACACACACAGCTGCATTTATAAGCTCACTACTAGGACCGAGGCGAGTCGTTTCCAGCTGCATTAGCATTAGCCTCCACCGCTACAGCTTCCCGGGGGGATTTGCCACAGGTGGAGCAGGACCCCTGTCACCGCTTCTTCCTATGTTTCCTTGGGAACTGTATCTATGGCAACAGCTTTCCAAGTCTTGACATACACCTTGTACTGGCTGACTAATAAGCTGTTTTCTAATAGCTCACTTTCTACAACATAAAAGAATATGTGGGAAGAAACTGGAGTGGGTCTGTCCCACCACATTTGACCAATTATGTTACAATAGGGATTCAATAATATTCACAAAATGTTACATGTTACACCAGATACTGTAACACTTACTTAACAGGCAAACACACATGAACAGGTTAGTTGGAGGTGATGTGCCAGATTTATAGATAAATATATGGAAAAGCATCCTATGTAAACCAGCAGACACGCCAGCCTCCTCTGTAGCCAGGACTTCATAACAAATAGCCCCCTCCACAGACGCATCAGCTGACACAGCAACTATTCATGCTACCCATATCACAACCGCCTCCTCTTTGATGGGCCTCTCTCTCTCGTTTCTACTCTCTCTCCCCTCGACAGTCAAATGTCAGCCAGCGAATGCCAGCACTATTAATATTTCAGGACCAATTAAATAAAAGCACACATCATGCATGTTTAATGTCTGGCTGTGGGAGGGCCAACTTTGCCCTTGTGTTTTGAACTGACTCTTTGTTCCTTCCCAGCAGACTGTAGACGGCTGAACGACAACACAGACTTAACGTCACACTCCATTTGAGGGTGACTTTCAGTAAAACTGGACAAAACACTTGCTTTTTCATCAGGAATGCTGCCGCAGCCAGACTCAGAGCTGATGTCACGCCGATCTATACCATGATCTATTCCAGTGGTTCCTAACCATTTTGGCATGGCCCCAGCCCTTCCATTAGATCCCGGTTCAGATTCTGGTAAAGACTATTATAAAGAGCTGTCAAGCTCCCTTGGTAAATACTGAATAAATAGATATAAAGCACTGAAGAGCAAGCAAAGCACCTGCCCATGCGAAAGAAGAATCCCAATGAGCTGAGGCCGATGTTTAGCCTCTCAGGGCGTGTCATCTCAGCAATGCAGCACAAAGGTTTGGGATTTAAAGGCAGTAAATCCAATACAAATCATATTTTATGTTGACAGTGGCTTAGATTAATGAATGTGGAGGTTAGATACGGGGGTGAGGCTTTGCTATAATAATTAACAGGATATGCTGCACAGGTTTGCTGCTTTGACAGTTTATTTGCTTCAGGGTCTCGCTTACCAAAGCAGGAATCACTATGCGCCTGATAATTACAATTACAGTAAGTTCAATGTAAAGCTCATACTGACTCTTAATTTCAATTACTGTGTCAGCAGGAGGGGACGGAGATTCACTGGGGTGGAGTGATTTAGCTGACTGATGGAGTGATTAAGATCCAGCAGCAAATCTGCCCCGTGTCTCTGTCTGCCTCTGTTCCCCGTCTCCTCCCACTCACGGGCCCTGCTGTTGTTCCTTCCCCTTTAATGACGTGCATTAGCTTAATAACAAAGAGTCATTAATGTCTCTGAGAGCTTTGTGTGTCTTACTGTTTGTCTTATATGTAGACAGCAAATGCATTTGCTTTGAATGTAGATATTATACAGTATGTATGTATAGATTTCTTGGGATCAACGTTGGTTGCACTGCTCCAACCTAAAGATGTAGTGTGTTTCATTTGTCTTTTTTTGTCAGTGCCAGCTGTTACCTTCATTAGGTCCCTGACTGTCAATTAACACAACAGTATTTACCGATCGTGACATATGAATAAATAGTTTGATTCATTCACATGCTGTGCACTGGTCCATGTTTGGCCTCTGCTGCCTCCTGCAGTTTACAAACCGCAACTACACATTAACTTCATCAGCTTTCTCCTCAATCTGGATGGAAGACTCTACAAAAATGTGCAGAAGCAAAACTACCTTTTTTTATAAGAAAGACAAAAATAATTATGGCTGTATGGGATTTATCTCACAAATCTTTGCAATAATAAAATTATAAATCTAGCAACAAGATGAGAAGACTGACAAGACTGATTTACAGTACACAAGCAAAACCTCAGGATTTACAACGTGTGATTTTTTTTTTTTATCTTGGTTAGGTTTAAAAAATACATTTTAATATGAGCAGCATCTGACAACTGTACAAACTGCACAAACTGTGTAATTGCTTAGAGGTCGTGCTGGTTTATCTGGAGGATATTATTTAGTAGATACAGAGGTAGTTCTGCAAATGAGTCACAGGATGGAGCCAGATGTGCTCCATGTGTAACGCTGCTGTCTACAGTGCAAAGGACGCTCACATCAAAGACACAACTAACAATCACACCACATGCGTGCTAACATGCTCTACTGTATGTCAACATCGCCCAGAGAAGGAACACCACACAATGCAAACGCACCAGGTCACCAAATATTCAGATCAAAGTAAAACGTCGCATGCTGCAGGACTGGTTTCCTGAAGGAGCTACATGTAGCATTTTAAACATATACTATAACATCATGCTTATGTACATTAGCGTGATGCTATTGTTAAATTCGCTTTTTAAAATCACCTTCTCTTTCTGCTGCTTCTTCTCCTCCAGCTGTGTTGCTAAGAGTATAAACATATTTTCCCTTCAGTTCTCATTCCTCGTCCCATCTGCCACATCAGGCCTCTGGCTCTTTAGCTCGACGTGAAGAGAAAAACAGTGCCTAGTGAGGTCGTCTGCCTGTCAGTGTGATCAAATATTACACTTAAAATGCTACATGAGGCGCTTCAGCGTGTGCGGTGTTGAAGCAAGACACTTACAAACGACAACCCTCACAGATTCCAGAATCTGTGCAATATGGGCAGAAATAAACACTAACTGTGAATAAACCACGGCAAATAAATCCTGAAATCCACAAAACCCAAACTGAAACGCCGCCACAAATGTGCACAGACAGATTTGTACAGCGACAAACTCATGCAACCGGCCCCGAGGTGGCGTTACCTGGTAGTAGGCATGACTGTGTGCATAGAGCGAGGAGAAAGGCGGGACGGGAACCTCGCTGAGCCTCTCTCCCTCGGGGTGAGGCCACGCCTCGTCATCAAAGGGAGCCTCAGGGGACTCTACCTACGATGCACAGACAAAGCTCAGCGCCGTGGATCACACCCTGCGGCTCCACAGGGAACAGGGCACCGGGACTTTTCCATTTAACTTTACAACAGCATCACTGCACAGCTGGAAACAATGCAGCAACAAAGACAACACACTGTACATGTATATAGGAATGTCATAGGGTCATAGTAAGGTCAATAGACACAAGTTTGCATAGAACGAGTCGTAGATGAAGGAAAATTAATATTAGGAACATGGACTCATTATCTACATTAAAAATAAAGGACAGAGAGAAATATGTAGAGGAGAAAGAAAAAGAAACGGGAGCTGAAGAGAGAAGAGAACATTTACATGGCGAGAACAAGATGGCAAGTCCATCTGTCACACAGAAGCTAGCCAGACCCAGCACCTGTGGTCACACACACACACACACACACACACACACACACACACACACACACACACACACACACACACACACACACACACATACAAACATGCACATGGGCTGAAGCTGTTCTCAAAATAGAACAGTACAAATGCCCACATACAACAAAACAGCCCATGAAGTCTCCAAATATACACAAGGTCGTAGATATAAGATAAACGATTGTCGGACAGTCGATGAGCAACTGGAATGAACCTGCACTGGGCTTAAAGGGGAAACATGATGAGGATGATGATAATGATGCTGTGGATGAAGATCAGATGTACACACATGGGTTAAAGCTGACATCCACGGAAGCATTTACTACAGTGAACGTTTGATTTACAGCTGTGGGAGTGTGGTGTCTAGTCACAAGGTGGAGCTACACTCCAGTCTTTCCTCCACCACACAGTGGAGCTAAAGCGGCTTCAGACCAACCATCAGTCAATACTCAGAAAAGTGAGTTACAGGAAAAAAGAAATATAGAAATATATAATAGAGTCAAGCTTTGATGTGTGCCATGTGCCAAGGACGTTGTAGGTTGTGTGTGTGTGTGTGTGTGTGTGTGTGTGTGTGTGTGTGTGTGTGTGTGTGTGTGTGTGTGTGTGTGTGTGTGTGTTGGGGGGGGGTGATTTGATATGCAATAATCTACACAAATTAAGATGAAAAATGAAAAGATTAGTGCACTTTGCTGTGATCTTGAGCGTGTGTGAGTGAGATAGAGAAGGAGGGACGGGGCCAGACAGACTGTAATGGGCCTCGTTACTAAAAAATGGGCCGAGCGTTCAACTGGATCCCTTCATGCACACTTCTGCAGAACTAGTCTCCTGGCCCAGTGAAAGCCTCCGTACACAGAGGAGAATTTAGGTCAGTATCTTTGACTTCTAAATGCTTTTACAAAGACTTGAATCACAAGCAGGTCCCCAGACGTGGATGGAGGTACATGTACTGTAGGTCTGTCACCTCCACTAAAGCAGAAGGAGAAGCTGGAAGTCCAGAGCAGAGGGGCTCGAGCTGAAATCCAATGAATATTTCCTTTCAATAGCTTCAGATTCTTATACATTTGGTATAAACTGTAGTTCTCCAGTCTATTGTTTTTATTTTCATTTAGAGCAGGAACGAACTGCACATGGGAATAAAAGCCACTCAGACACAAACATGATCCTGGCAGAAACCAGTTTCACCGAGAAAACGTTAGCGGCAAAACAAATGGTCAATAATTAATGTGATACTAGAAATGGAACATTGAGACAGTGCAGGAATTTTGAAAGGCTGACGCTGACACTAGACTCGCTTCCAGTGCTGTAGAGGCTTGTTTGTAGTGCACATGTTATAAACGTGCACATGTTTCTGAACATGCACTGAGGCCTGAGCTTGTGTTTCAGAGGCTCTGGTTTTCGTGATAGAGACCAGACGGACGTGTCGGTGCGATGTGGCTGTCGGGGGGTGGACGGGTGAACACTCAGACAGTTACCTGAGCAGGTGTGATGTGTGTGTGGGTGACGTATCCGTGGACGTGTTGAATCTGGGACAGCTGCCGCTCCGCCACCTGAACCAGCTCCGCCCCCCGCAGGTCACAGTGGCGGCCGAGAGAGCCGCCCCTCCCCACAGACCGCTCCCTTTCTCGCTCCATAGTCCCGTAGCCCAGCCCCTCTCGCCTCCAGGTGCCTCGCTCCCTTCCCAGGGTGCCCCCATCTCTTCCCAGGGTGCCCCCATCTCTTCCCAGGGTGCCCCCATCTCTTCCCAGGGTGCCCCCATCTCGTCCCAGGGTGCCCCCATCTCGTCCCATGCTGCTTCCGTCTCTTCCTAGGCTCCCCCCGTCCCTCCCCAGAGTCCCTGCATCTCTCCCCAGGGTCCCCCCTTCCCTTCCCAGGGTTCCTCCATCTCTCAGCTCTCTGGCGACTCCCATTGGGTGCTGATGGCAGAGGTGTTGGTGGAGTTTCGGGGCACCTGGCGATGCCCCTTCTTCTTCTTGGTACCGATACTTCTATAGCAGGAGGGTGGAAGAAAGGGGAGGAGGTGGGTAGAGGGAAAGTCAAGTAAGGAAAAGAAGTGATACGGGAAAAGGAGAACAGAAGGGGAGATGAGGCAGGAAGAAAAAAGAGGAAGAAGAAAGAGGTTAGTTTTTCCATAAGTAGAGAAGCAAATAAGCTGGAAAAGGAGAAAGTCCAGTATTAGTGCAAAGCTGGAACCAGCACAGAGGAGAAGCCGAGCTACAGCGTGCCTGCGCTCATTCCTGAGGAATCACAGTATTTAATGGTACAGTTGTCGTGTGTCGCCATGCGGAGGAGTCCAGGTGTAAACTCAGCGTGACAGTAATTGTTTCCCATATTGAACATATGTGAAAGTGCACACATGGACTTGAGGCAGAAGATTCAGTGGAGAAGTGAATGAGGGCGTTGAGAGGAAGACAATGAGCCTGAGGGACTCGCTGCTTCTCCCTCGTCTTCCTCTCTCTGTATCTTCATCACGCCTCTCTCCCCTTCACAACTCTCACTACCCCCCCCCCCCTCCCCTCCTCATCCCCCATTCCCACTCCCTCGCTTCCATTTAGCTCTTTAAAAAAATTATTTGATGTTTTTCTGCTTTACTGGACAGAGTGTAGCGGGTGAGTCAGTGAAGCTGAAGCAGGAAGGAAGCGGCGCCGAGCCAGTTTTACATGACGTGCCAGCGAAGCAGCAGGGAGGACGGCGTCTCTGTCCAGTCAGCACACAGCCACAGCCAGAGAAGAGTGCATCTGAATACAACACTTTACACTTAAACTTAAATCAAAATAAGGAAAAAAGAATCCGAGAAGCTCTAGACAAGCACAGGAAATGTCCTGATCAGATGACAAACCTTTAGCCAAGAAATCAATCAAGAAATCAGGTTCCTAATACATTTTAGGTATTAAACTCACAACTTGATCCGAGTTAAATGAAAGCGAGACTGAGCACTGTGTGAAAAGCCAATTTCAGGGATTTGTCCACGTGCCTGTACGACTTGGCTGTAATCTGCTCACGGGTCTCGCTGTAACGCAGCTCAGCTCCTCAGAGGCTTTTTAAATGCTAATCCACGCAAATGTAGAGGTGTCAAAACAAGCGACGGAGAGAAGTGCATACAGACGTACAGATGCTTTACAGCCTGGAGCACACATCCTCCCATTCAGCCCCACTGGGAGGACGTCTGCTGCGTGCAGCCAGAAAGCCTGCGTTAAACAGCACACGTCTGATAGCGACGTGCTCCACGCTGCGACTGAACAAAAGCACTGAGCTTAAATAGAAAACTGAAAGTGGCCTTGGGTTCCGGGTTCAAATTAAGGTCACGCTTTGGATGCGATGGCTCTGGTGACCCTCCAGGAAATGAATGTGACTAATAAAGTACCACTGCACCTAGCGATCTCTCCCACAGCTCCCTCTGTGTCTCTACATCAGTAACTGCACAGCCCACAGTCCTAATTAAACCTGGTTCCCCAGAGAGGAAGTTACAGTACGCTCACTGGCCACTTCATTAAGTTCCTGCACGCTGGAACTCAAGCGCTACGCAGCCACTCTGACACCAATGTGCTGCTACAAGCTTGTGTTGTAATGAAGCGGCCGTCGTGTGGACATTCTGTGCAGGTCCACACTGAGTCTGACCCCACGCGTCAGATCGCTGTCATGCTCAGCATCGTGACGCAAACCCTCCTCCAGAAGTTGTGATTTGCAGCAGCGAGTGGGCGCCTTATTTTGCGAGGAGCGTGAGCCGAGTCCAGAGGATTCAAACGGACACGGCGGCGCTCGCTCGGCCCGTTTGCGTCTGCTGCAGCTTCATGAGCCCTATTTAGGCAAGAACTGAGAGCAGAACGAACCCACGTGACCCCATCACGTAACCTTCAGCGCGTCTCGCTGCCTTTTCACTCGCTGTCAACTCGCTAATTAGTGGCAATGCCTGAAAATGATGTGGAAAGCAGCGGTTGAGCAGCCAGGCACTAAGACCCTGAAGAAACACTGGGCCGCGCTATTGTCACAACACCGGCGCCGCCGCTGCCCTCTGCACTCACACGAGCACACGCAGCCAAAATCCTATATTTGGTCCTGAGCATGACACAAGAACGCCTCTGAATGAACTGATGCACGAGTCTGTGTGTGTGTGTGTGTGTGTGTGTGTGTGTGTGTGTGTGTGTGTGTGTGTGTGTGTGTGTGTGTGTGTGTGTGTGTGTGTGTGTGCCTGCCTAGTGTGGACCGTGCCTGCAGACAGCCTGCTAAACACAAACACACAGAAATGTGGCTGTCATGTGTTAGTGTGTCAGCCAGTCCTGCACGGCCAGAGGAACGTGACTGGATTGGGAGCAGATTCCGCCTCCCAGTGAATGTCTACGCGTTGTTAGCTCGTATCCGTGTGTGTGCGTCAGGGTTCAGCCAGGCGTTAGTCACGCTTGGCGAGATATGAAAGAGCAGGGGATCCTCTGCCGTAAGGGACATCTCGGTCTCACACACGCACGCACACACACACACACGCACGCACGCACGCACGCACGCACGCACACACACACACACACACACACACACACACTTCTCTCTGTTATTCTTTCCATTTCTCACATCATGCTCACTCTTGTGCTATTGCTCCCGAGCAAACAAGTATTTATTGCCAAGGCCATAGAAAACATCAGATAACAGCTGATGACCACATCCGATGATAACAATGGAACATCGATAAAGTCACAGTAAAGAATACAAATACAAAAACAACATTCATTAAGTCAATAGACAAATTTGAAGATCTAAATAAATTTAGATAAGTTTAAATATTAATTCAAGGTACTTAAAGCTTTGTCCGTATCAGCATGAGATTAAAATCTTAAATCGACATTATTTTACTAATTTCAAAGTAAAAGCACTAGTCAGCACGTTGACCGGCCTCCAGTCAGTAAAGTGTCTTCAGGAAAAACACACTGGTCTGAGCAGAAATAGAGGAAGAGCTTCATCTATTTTGAATGTGGTGAAATGTCTGACCTAGTTTAGGTGTGTGTGATTTATCTTCTGGGGCACTTAAAAGGCTCAGAAACGGACACATTGCTGGCTCGGTGAAATGAATGTTGTGCACCCTCACATATTCACAGTGCACCCCCCCCTGCACGCCGTGTACCGGACGCTGCGTCTTCCCCTGGTTTGCTTTTACAGGAGCTTCTATTAGCAGCAGTGTCTGTTCAGCACGTCTCATCAGTCGTGAGCTGGTTTCAGGAACACCGCTTCAGCCTTTTCATTACAAACAAAGTGAGTGTTGAGAAAAAGTCAACTTTTAGTTAAACGCTAGAAAAATTTCATTAAGTTGTCATTCACCAACTAAGGTTTTATGTACTATTGATTTTTATAAGACGAAAAGTACCAGTGGGTCGATTTTCTTTTTCCTTGAGTTGAATGAACCGTTTCGATGTCAAACACACTTTGTCATGTGTGTTTCTCAAAGAAATACTTGAAAATTGCTGATGTCAGCTTGTTCTGACGTATTACAATTACAAGACCCCTTTGTCTCTTTGGATTTGTTCCACAATAGCAAAGTGCTGCACACGTCGACTAGTCTTTATGCCTTTATATTTTATGCAGGTAAAGAGGACCCAGATGTCCCAACTCAGACATTCTTATTTATTTATTTGAGGAAATGAAGCCACAGACTTTTACAGAGTTTTAGGACGAAGGGGAACCTCTGATCTTCTTCTACTGTATATTCTATTCTACTAATGCTATATTTCACAGAGACAGACGGCTCCAGAATCACCCCTTCCATCACACACTAACGCTACAGTTGTAACCCATAATAACTCAACCCCACTGTATTTTGAGCAGTGCAGCCAAAGCGTCTTGCTCAAGGACACACCTGGTGCCAGAAGCGGGGCTTGAACCGATGCTCCACCTCCTGAGCTAGCGGGGCTCACCCATCCTCCATTGGCTGTTCTATAGGTTGTGCTCAGCGTCTTATAGTCCTCATGACACGGCCTCTCATTATCACGTGTCCAGTTCCACTTCTAGAGGACAACGTAGTGTGTCACGCTCTCGTGCTTCCTCTCTCTGCAGCTCCAGCAGGGCGCTTGTCTCTCGGCCTGCCTCCATCTACGAGGCTGACAGGGTGAGGTGATTTAATAGGACAGAAGTGAAGCCCATACACTTTGTTATAGGCCGACTGCTGAACTCACAGTGCAGTGGTACCTCCTTATATTATACTGCTGTAAGTGAGACGGCCCGCTCGTGTTTGTCGAAGCTGTAAAGCTTTTATTTTTCTTTCTCTGGCTCATGATGGGGTTCACGGAGCATTTCTGGATTAGCTGTGTGTTTACAGCTCAAAGTACCAACGCTGCTTCCACATCAAAAGCGCCGTTCCCAAAGCTCTCGGGTGGAGCGTTAATATTTCATGTGCTGATTTTACGCTCAAACGTTTCCGAGTACTTTGCGAGATTTCGAATGCCAATTTTAGCCAAAGCTCGTTCACCCGGCATGGGCTGCTGTTATGTAATCATCCCATAATCGTAGGAGGTACCAGGGTAATGGTTTAATTACACGATAGGAGCAACAAGACTTGACAAGAGGCTGGAGGTTTTACAATCTCAATGCAGTGAATGAAGCAGCTTCATCCATTAATTTATGGGTGAAGCACATCAAACCTGGACACATTTCTTTAGCCCTGTCTTTATTTCCTACAAGATGAGTCTCCCTCAGGGAAATACTGTATAGGACCTATTGTACTGTACACCGGGCAGTTCAGGGAGAATGTATTGATGGAAAAGAGAAGCAGCAGCCTCCAAACACCAAACCCCAAAAGCACGTCCATCTACTGTGCTAACCTGCATATAAAGCTGGAAATATAATAACTGGCTGTGAAATATAAATGTTGCGTATTTTGTTGTTGCTCAGGAAAAGAGACAAAGGGCCCAACATCTGAAATGAAAAGCTAAACTGTGAATGGTGGCTTCTGAATGTTGCTAATAGGCTCCACAAGGTGAATAAAATGAATAGACTCCATAATTAGACTTAGAGTAACATTCAAGCAAAGCTCTGTAGACAAAGTTGCTATAGTATGAAAGCTTTAAGACAATGAGCACAGGTACAATGCAAAACAGGTAGAAACTACTGTTAAAACCTGTCTTGAATCTGACTTTAGTGACAGGACGTCTTAGGACAAAGTTTGAGATATGTTAGTTTCAATTTACTCCCACTGCAGATTCTCCACCAACCACAAGTGTCTAATGGCAGAATGTAAATTCATTTATACCATCTTCTAAATCAATGTAGCACGTGTGCATCTCTGCCTCCACGTAGCCAAAATAAAAACAAAAGGACAATCAGCTACACAGAAATGTCAAACTAAAATGAATGCAATCATTTACATCAGGATACGTCACATCTTTAGGATCTGAATTAAGACAAGAGGAGCTTCAGATACACAGGTTGGAGCTGGTGCTGATAATGAACACACACATTTAGTTTTACTCTCCTCCTGGCGACTAACTCCGACCCAGTCACCTCTCATTCTCCCACTCAGCAGTTTGCCTAAGTCAGCCTCTCTCTCTGTGTCTCCCTCCCTCTCTCTCCCTCTCTCTCTCTCTCTCTCCCTCTCTCTCTCCCTCTCTCTCTCTCGCTCTCTCTCACCCTGCACCCCGTGTATATCTCTCGCACTCTAACACACACAGCTCTACCTACCTTGCATCCAAACATCAGCGATATGGTGTTGTTGGTGCATGCTACTTTGCAGTGGCACAACATGTGGCTAACGTTAGCTAGCGGGTCCCGCGCTGGGGGGGCATCCTAGCCTTCACACACGCATCCACGGGCGCACATGCACATGCCTGCCTCACATCCAGCCGCGCTCCATCCCATGCCAGAGTCCCAAACTCCAGCGGCCCCCCGCGCCTCCCTCCGCCCCCCACCGCCCGGCTACAGTCCTCAGCTGTGGCAGGCCGGCGTCCTCTCCCTCACACTCTTCACAGCTCTCATCTTCATCATCATCATCCTCCTCAGGGTAATCCTCATAGCTGGTCAGGATGCACGGAGCACCATGGTCACTGGCTTCCTGTGCGTCAGTGTGTGCGTGTGTCACAGTGGGTTTGCATGTGTGTGTGTGTGTGTTTTCAGGGTCTTCTTGTCAGCATGTGTGAGCGAGTCTGTGTGTGGGTGTGTGTCTGCATGTGCGTGACTGTGTGTTTGTGTTAGTATGGATGTGCTCTCTGCGGTCCCAGTCCTCTGCCTCTGCTCTCTCTGCGAGCATTTGCCTCTCTCGTCCTATTGCCTCCCTTCTCCTTCTCTCTCTCTCTCTCTCTCTCTCTCTCTCTCTCTCTCTCTCTCAGTGCACGGCTTGCTCACTTTGCCTCGGTTCGCTCCACTGCCTCTCTTGGTCCGCCTCTCAACAGCAAGATCAATGAGCGACAGAAAGACAGAAAAAAGAGAAAGGGTCGAGATGGGATTAAAAAACGTGCTCTCTCCAGCATCCCATTGTTTTTCCCCCTTTCTGTCTCTCTCTTCACCTGTCTTTCTTTCAACTCACTGCAGAGATGCGCTTCTTCACACGCACACACACACACACACACACACACACACACACACACACACACACACACACACACACACACACACACACACACACACACACACAAAGCGTAAGGAGGAGGGGGGGTTAGGGTACAGTTTTATACGGGCTGGTGAAGATTGAATTGACCAAATATAACAGTGATGGAGAGAGAGAGGGTAGAGAGACCTAAAGAGTGAATGAGTGAGACAGACCCCATGTCATTACATCACACAGAGCCACAAGGCATGATCTCCCAAACACACACGCACACATGCACGCATGGGCGTGCGCACACACACACACACACACACACACACACACACACACACACACAGACTTTACCGCGGTGATTTGTTCAGTTGACATTTGAATGCAGCACAGTTGTTGAACTGGCAGCTAAACGCCAGCTTTGGCCTTGAACCCTGTGAAACCACAGGTGACAGGACACAGGAGAAACTGTGTGAAGGTCAGACAGGTGAAGATTAGAGGTCTGTTACGTGTCATAGTGCCAGTGAATAAATTTGTTTCAGCAAAGACTGAGGTGACAAACGCATCTGTCATGAATGTGAACTTGCAGGGAGGTTGATGTTGCAGCTAAAGCTGAGTCAGGTCCAACTTTTCTGCTTGCACTTTTTTTCTTGAGATCTCAGTGTCGGCACCTCTGCTGCGGTGACGCCTGGCCTAATTAAAATGAATGAGAGGCCTGTGGTTTCTAACGGTCCAACCGGGCCCTGGGTGTAGATTTTTGGCAGGACGTCATGTGCCCAGTTATTAATAGTCAGATGTGCTAAAGTTCTGTTCCGAGCAGCAGCTAATGGGCTGAACAAACACCACCTGAACTCGGCTGCAGTGCTTGGATTCAAATGCCATTCAAAGACGCTGGGACTTCCTCATAAGTGAACTACAAAGAGTCAAAGAGGATTTCACAGAGATGAAGGGCAGATGAGTGGAAGCTCGCTCTCGATGCCGACGGCTGGGCCATCTGGACCGGCACACACTCACACACAGTAGTACCTCTGTGGTCGTCTGTGGCTTCTCACCTCCGCTAGAAAACAAACAACGCAGCACGGCGCAGAGCGAGCGAGCGGGCGAGCGAGAGAGAGAGGCGGCGTGAGACGAGAACACAGAGGCAGAGGAATTAGGTGACACGTCCTAATCAGTACTGCAAACTATTACATGAAGAAGAGTCGCGCTTCAAGGAGCCGATTACGTTGAGAAGCTGATGCAGGTGGACAAGTCCCATAAATGATGCAGGGAGTGAAAGGCTCAGCAGAGACTTCATCCTCAGGAACTTCTCCTATGCACAATATGCAGTCATTTACACAGCTGCAACCTCGTCTGTGTGTTGTGTGTAACATGTTGGCGGTTAATTAATGCGAGATGCACTGTGTTGTAAAGGCTTCGCATCCCTGCACAACAAACCGTGAACTGTTCTTTATTTGATTAGTCATTTTAAACCAACAATGTGAGTTTGATTCATTATAATTGGAGTAAAAATAATAACGGTTTGTGGGAAACTTGATTTGCATTGCAAAAGCGAGCCTCCAGCTCAGCCCTGCACTGCAGTCCTGCATGTGTTTAGGAGAGTAAGCGTTGCGGTTAACTGCATACGGGCTGATTTGGAATTTGCGACTAAACCTCCCATGTTTGGGTCTTGGGTTTTATTGTTAAACTCCTCAGTGGACTATCAGGCATCCAAAGGTCCTGGCTCATGTGATGAGCTACAGAGCAGCTGTGTGTGTTTGGCAATGAGCACACATGCTCACACACAGGCTCAGCGCAGCCACAGGCACAGGCCCGAACTCACGAGACATAACGTGAGAGCGATAACAGCAGTAACATCAGCTAAACGGAAGAACGCGAATAACATGATTAAGAAGGAAACGTAATAATGAATGAGACGCGCACGGGAGAAACAGACAGAGGAGAGAGCGAGGGCGCTAGCAGGCATGCACTACGTTAGCGTTAATAGGTCAGCACAGAAATAACCACGGCGTGTGTACTCGTACACTGGCTCCGCAGCCAATCACGGCCGAGTGTCCCTCCGACCAATCACAGCAGACTCCATACATCAAGACTTGCAGCCCGGTCACGTGCTCGGCCTTCACAGCTGTTTCCTCTGGCTCCATGGATTGATTCTCCCACTGTGTGTACGCTGGTCGTCCTCTCGTTAATGTGATGCAGCAGGTCTGGGGTCCGCGTGTTGTTGGGTTGGTCACACAGCGCCACTGTGTGGTCAAACACTGACACTGCTGCACCTACTGTAAGTACAGAGGCTTCAACCTCATCAGGAAGACTTTATACATACAGATGTTCTGCTGCCGGTGTCAATGCATCACACAGCTGCTGCCTCCATGCCACCAGCAGCGCTACGCACCAGTGCAACAGGTCAAAGATGTCCATAAACTGCACTGGAACACGCCCGACGTCCTGCTCATAGTTCCTGCGTCTGGGCGTCTACGTGTTGGACTGAGTCACCTTTTCAACAGGATCCGCTGCCCTGACGGCACTGAGCCAAGACCTGGGCTCAACGGTTTAAGGTGAGCAGCACACAGTTACCACAACAACAGGCGACGTTCCATGTTCCATGTTCTCAACGTTCCGCGTTCTGAACATTCCGTGTTCTGAAGTCACAGTTACCAGGACAACAGGCGAGGGGCTGGAAGGAGGTCACGCAGGTGACAACTTCCTGTTCCTGCGAGAAGAGGGAAAACGTCTGTGGAGAGCAGAGGATCCACATTCTGAAGCGTTCGTGTACTGAAGGTTCCACGTTCTGAAGATTACATGTTAAGGGTCCACATGTTCTGAAGAGTCCATGTTCTCACTATTTCACGTTCTGAACGGTCCACATTCTCAGCGTTCTGTGTTCTGAATGTTCCATGTTCTCAGCATTCCATGTTCTCAACGTTTCATGTTCTGAATGGTCCGTGTTCTGAATGTTCCACGTTCTGAATGTTCCATGTTCTCAGGGTTCTGTGTTCTGAACGTTCCACGTTCTGAACAGTCCATGTTCTGAACAGTCTGTTTTCTGAACGTTCCGTGTTCTCAACAGTCCGTGTTCTGAAGGTTCTATGTCAGGGGTCCATGTTCTGAAAGGTCCGTGGTGTGAACGGTCTACATTCTCAACGTTCCATGTTCTGAACGGTCCGTGTTCTGAAGTTTCCGTGTCAAGGGTCCATGTTCTGAAAGGTCTGTGGTCTGAACGGTCCACATTTTCAACGTTCCGTGTTCTCAACATTCTGTGTTCTCAACGGTCCATGGTGAGTGTGCAGCACCTTTCCGTCATTAACTACCAATACTTCTTCAGACACCTTTTCACCCACAGCCACAGTCTCGTTCAGGCTGGGGTTCTCCTGTCCTCAGACCACGGCTGCTCAGTTCTTGCCCCGACGGCCGGCAACCAGCTGCGTTCTGGAGCCCGGAAGCCAATGTGAGCTGGCTCGGGGCCACGTCTGGCTTACGGACTTGGCCCGGATGCCGGGATGTGAGCGTGGCCGGAGTGGAGCGGGGGAACGGGTCCAGGGAGCGGCCGTGGATTTCAGATGGGAGCTTAGACGACAGGCAGGAAAAGCCGGTGGCACAGCCGCCACCCGTCAGTGGACGCTATCATTAGTGCTGAGGCCGTAACCTCCAGCCTTTGAATAATTCCTCTTAATTACTCATCTTCTTGGTCACAGGCCAAACTCTAAATCTTAGCACCTCTGTGCATCCAGACACCGTTTCTGGACGTGTTACACATATTTTGAGAGGCACCTGTAGTATCACATTGCTATGTTCTGATTCCATCATATAAACTCTGCATAAACCATGTGCCACATGCTGTACCTTCAATATAATTGTAAACACAACCCTTTAAATCCACAAAATAAATCCTGCACCAAACAGCATTTTTTGTTACATAAAAGCATTTCTACACTAGTTACTCTCTGCGATCATAAATCCGTCCAGAGGCTGATGCTCTTGTGACTAAGCCACAGGAAGCAGCAGCAGGTGGAACTGAAACAAGCGGAGGTACGTTACATTGATTGGGGTTGCAGAGCCGTAGCGGTCCATGGTCACGCGGAGCCCTCTTGCTGACTGCTGTCAGAGCCTGTGAACCCTGAAGTCTCCACCGCAGGTGGAACCCACAGAACGGAGGAGTTTTACCCTGTTGCAGCTCTACATTCCTGTTTAGCCTCGCTGCAGATGCACAGCCCTGGGCTCAGACGTCCTACAGCTGGTTGGGAACTTCTCTCCCTCTTCCCCTCTCCTCCCATTCCTCCTCTGCTGATTCATTCGTCAGCGGCGATCCATCCAGTTACATCACAGTGCCAGCTGGACAGTTGCACAGATGGATGGATCGGTGGAATGATGCAGCGTGGCTTTTTTTCCCCGGCAAAGCCAGAGATCCAAAGTCGGTCCTGTGAGTCTCCCTCGCTCATTCTTCCACGCTGTCCATCCTAAAATAGCTCCACCTCTGCAAAGTCTATTAGCAGCCTAAAGTAAGCCTCTTAAGAGCGACTCTTGCTCTCTTGGATCACAGGAGGCCGGGGGACCGTCACCAGATGATAAAAACACTGGATTTAAGACTACTACATATCATAGAGATGGAGCGGATTAGATGAGAACACCGATGTCTGACAACATCTGCAAACGCAGATTAATGAACGTGAACATTGGGCCGTACAGTAATAGCACAAAGTGCTCAGGTAGAAATCAGTGGCACAGCTGCTATTTCTGAAGTTTCTTCCTAATAACTAAACAGAGTGCATGCAGCACTACACTCATCAGCAGCCACTTCAGAAAAGCAGCTGGTTTCCTGGAAACCTTCTCAACAAGGATGAGAGAGAACCTAAAGAAACGTGTGGCAGCTGAAATATCGTTCAGGAAACACCCTGTGATGATTTAATCCGTTGTCCTAACCAGATTAACCACATGCATGTGAGACGGGATCTCTGCAGCCTGTTTGTCGATCTGCCAAGTGCTGCCGCAGACTTACTTGAGTCTGTCACACTTTGCCTCATTTGGCATCAATGGTCGCGCGTCCACTCTCTCTGGACTCTTTGTGATGCACTTGTGAGCTGTGCAACCGTTACCTGCACCAGTAGAGGGTTCGATTCCCCCGTCGAGTCTCAAAACAACCAACTTACGTGTAGATTACTTAGAGTCAGAGACTTTTAGCAAAACAAAGTCCCATGAAGCAGCAAGATTAGAACTTAAAACATCCAGACAGTGTGTGAAAGCAGACGAGCCTGCAGCCTCTGGGGTCGGTGCTGATCAGCTGAGGACATGGACTGAATGTAAACACCGGCCGGCCTCCTTCTACAGCTACACACGCACACATGCAGGTCTTCACACGGCACAGCTGCATTTGCAGACCTGTTCTAGTGAAGGCGACGTCCTCCATCCAGCCACCGCTTGTCGCTGGGGACTGATCGCACACGTGCATAATGCATGTGTTTAATCCTGGCAGCCTATTTCTGAGAACTCTGTCCCGTCCTGAGAGCAGCCAGTCAGTGGAGCAGCGGGTCCACTCCCCACGCCCAGTCAGAGGGCGTGTGTCCTGTCAACCCACTTTCCTGTCTCTGTGGGTGTCACATGTGACCAGACCAGCAGCTGATCAGCAGCTCGGCATCCTCATTCATCCTCATTCATCCTCATTCATCCTCATTCATCCTCATTCATCCACATTCATCCTCATTCATCCTCATTCATCCTCATTCATCCACATTCATCCACATTCATCCCCATTGTGCTTCCTTCACCGGGGCACTAAGATGCCACATGTTACAAAGAAGGCAGCGCTCTGCAACCTGATGAGGCTAATTATGGGCCAGTTAGTTTTTATGTGGATGGACTGAGGAGCTCAGGCTGAGTTCTACATCTGCCACTGTATCACATCAAACCAAGGCTCAGTGAACTTCACACACAAGCTTCAAGAAATTCAACAAATTACGAACATCAATGAAGACGAAGCCTTGATACAGTAATTCAGCTGGATGTGAATAAGTTGCACACCCACACTATCACACCTTGACCCCCCCTCATTCTCACCCTGGTCTCTTCTGTCACAACCCCCCCCCCTTTTCTCACCTTGGTCGTGAGGATACAGATGCAGTCCATCCTCACCAAACTTTCAACAACATATTTTCCAGCCTCAACTTTCCGGGTTCCGGTTTCCGGCTCTCAGCTCCTCGTCCTTGTTGCTGTCGGCGACGTCCTCCTGCCGTGCGTTCTGCCGCCTCTCATCATCTCCCTTCATTCCTCAAGCGCTCCCTCCTCCTTCTCTCGCGTCCTCTCCACCTGTCCGCTCATCGGAGCGGCCGATGAGGACCTCTCCGCGAAAAGCAGAAGTCGACCCGGAAACATGGCAGCTGTCCCGCTGCACCTCCGCCCGCCCCCTGGTTTCCAGCTGCTGTCTTTGTTTTATGGCAGCTGGTAGCCACGTTCTGACCTCAAAGAGTGCATGGCTTAGAATATGTATGTGCACAAACGCAGGACGCGCTGCGCACACGAGAGCAGCCGGCGAGCAAACATGCAGAGACAGGTGCATCAACGCATGCACACACACACACACACACACACACACACACACACACACACACACCACTCTCAGCCGCTTTATCAGGTCAGGCTCTGTTTGGCATGAGTGGGGGTTAGACTGAACTGTAGCAGCAGCCACGGATGCTCTACTTCCATCTTTGACTGTTGTAACTGGCGAAGCCGGAGCTTCAGACAGTGACCGTGTTTAAGGCTGTGGCCAAACAGCCCAAATGATGCTAAACCAGTATGAAACAACCTCTTTATGAAATAACGTAAGCCAGCCTGCAAAAGTGAACTGTCCATCCCAGATTCCCACCAGGTATGGAGCTGAGCCATGTTCGGACGGAACCGAGCATATTCTGCTGCGCAGCTGTTTCCATAGATGTCTTACCTTTGTGGAGGTCAGTGGGGTTGTACCCGGTTTAGGGCTGGAGGGGCGCTGGCTATGACTAGGTGAGGTGACCTTTACAGCTCCGGGGCTGGTTGGGCTAGAAAAGGAAATCAGGGAGAAAGGTCTTTACAGTTAAAGGTGCCACTGGTATTATATATTAATGTATATCAAATAAATCACATCTATCCATTAATCTGTCCACAGTATAATTTGCTATTTTAGCCTGTTACTGGAAGCGTATGCTCATTTGGTGAACAAACCTGAGATGAGGTCCTTTTAAAGGACCAGGAGGGCTCTGGCTGCTGAGGCTAAATGTGCCCTGGTTGGGACTGGATGGACTCAAAGTTGGGGTGTCTTTGGCCAATCCTTGGAGCTTGCTGGTGGAGGGAGACGTAGAGCTGATTGGAGATTCTGTGGCTCTGCTGGGCCCTGGGCCCATTCCAGGAGTGGTGCCGCTGGGGCTGAGTTTGTCAGGAGTGGTCGGCGGCACGAGGCCCTTGATGGTGCTGGAGACCAGAGCGGAGACAGTCACCAGGTTGACGTCCGGTGACGAGGGGAGGTTTCGTGGGCAGGTGGAGGTAGTAGAGCTCTCTTCAGAAACAGTGGAGTTGGTGGCAGTAAGATGTGGCTTCGTTCCATTCACTGACACTCCTATAGGAGCTTTCATGGAGCCGCTGGGACTCTGTACATCATTCACTTTCTCTGGGGGGGAGGTGGGAGAGGGCTTTGGAGCCTCTGTTACCAAGGTCTTCGAAGCTTCAAGCTGCAGAGGGGGAAGAGGAGCACGGTACTTGACCTTGGCCTGCTGTGGCTGAGGAGAACTGGACTGTGGTGTTGGGGAGGACGGCCTCCGTGCAGGGATTCCGGGTGGAATCGGAGGGGCAGGAGACTTGATGGATCTTGGTTTGGGAGTCAGGGGTTTGGGCGGAGATGGTCCTTCAGAAGCCTGGGGGCATAGAGGTTGAGAAGAGGACTGTGGCTGTGCCACATCACAGGAGGCAGGGGGGGTCTCTGGACCCGGGGTCTGGTCCACGCAGCGTTTGCTGTCTGAAAGGATGGTCAACTCATAGTACTCCTGGATGTCTGGAGGTAGAAAAGCAGAGATTATAACAAACTAAACCTAAATAAATGGGATGAGTGGAAAGATATGACTCAAATCAGAACAACAAATGCACCACAGTAGCGTGATAAATAAAAGTAAAACATATAGGAAACGATGCTGGTGCGATGCCGCCCCCTGGTGGCCATAGATGCTTAATGCGCCCACATTCAGGCAAGAGAGGGTTAGTTCTTGTTTCATGACTAATCTCACACAACAAGTTAGAGTAAATTTCACCGACTTCTCTGATAATAGAAGTGAGGTTTTCACATCAAGGTATGAAGAGTTGAGGCTTTTAAGGCCTCAAAGTCACAGACAGCACTGTTTGAAGCGTGGTTAAAGGTCAGAGTCACGTCCCAAACAGGAAGTCGGGGCCAAGTCTAGTGAAAAGCTCACACTCGCATGTGCACGCATGTATACCAACAATACAAAGGAGTGTTGCAGGGGGCGTGGCCTCGAGCAGGTGGGGCCGGTGCTAAGCATGAGTTTGTTGTCATGCGCCAAGCTCATACGTGGCTGTTTGCTGCCTTCTAATCAGAAGGAGTTGACTGGAGGACACAGACGCTTCACTCACAGGAGGATTCACACATGTGGCACCTTCTTGGAGTTTGTTTTCCACAAGTGTTTCCCATCATCCATGTGCATGCTTTCATCTCTGTTTCCCGTTGAGCCGTCATGTGACATCGCTGCTCAGAGACTGTTTCTGGGTGGAGGTCTGTGTCTGTGGCAGGTTACAGGTGACAACGGTCTATGTAGAATAACCTGCCCACAAACCCGTGCGGCCGCATGCCTGAGTTAACTGAACTGATTAGAGCCACTAATGATGCTTTTACCTCAAACAAATAGCGACACGCATGCGTTCAAACTAAAGCATCTAACACTTCACCATAAATATACACTGAGATGATCGAAGCAGGACAGAGCTGAGGAAGGATCTCTTACCGAGCAAGGCACTGAAAAGCTGACTTTGGAAGACGCTGATGACTCTGTCCAGAGACTGCTGCAGCTGCTGGTCTTCCTCCACGGGGCCCGGTTGGGTTCGGTCCTGGTTCTGCTGCCTTCGGTCCAGTTTTGTGCGATACTGCTGGAGCAGCTCCAGAGCTCGCTGAGCATCTGAAAACAGCAGGACAATGGGTGCACATTCAGAGCCACTGCCCAAGCTCATTTTTTCCTTTTCCTGTCTGTGTTTGCTTCATTTTGTCCAGTTGCAAAAACATAGAGCTAAAATTAAAGTTAAACTTCACTTTGCGTCCTCGTGTTCTCCTAATTATAAGCGCCAGTGGTTTGAGCGGTGGACTCAGCCAGTTTGTGGCGCAGTGTTTGCACTTAACGGGCTGGTAACTGGCTACTATGATGCGCTATTTCCAGAGCTTTTTGTTGCTGTGAAGCAGGAGGACATGAGGGCAAAATAACTGAGAGTGTGGAGGAATGGGACAAATCACATTCCGGGCTCCACGGACCAACAGCTGATTAAACCGGAAGAAGTCACAGATGAAGCGTGTCCTGCGTTCAACGAAAGACGTTGAAACAACAAAAAGTGAATAAATATCTATTACCATGTCATTTAGAGCGTGTTTACATAAAGTATATTGATTAATGCTTTGGTAATGCTAACAAATCATATCAGGTGCACAAAACGCACCCACATGCATGTAGTCATTTGATTAAACCAGCGTTTTGCTAAAAAAGTGAGTAATTTTAGTAAAAACAACTAGTTTATGATCTGCACGTTGTAGATGAGAGAATATACATAAACTAGATTTTCAATCGCATGTATTTTGGAGGAGTTTCGTGTTAGAACATTATCGATCTGTTCACTAATGTGTCTGGTTTGCTCGTCTGGGCTTTTTGCGCCAAACCGGGTTTACGCGCTGCGTGGGAACAAAAACTGCGTCGCATTTACCTTTCTGGCGCACGGGCATGGCGACGCGTGCGGTCCTCGTCCCCGGGGTTCGTGTCTGCGCCGCCGTCACGCGCGCTGTTATTACAGATGTGCGCGTCCGTCCGTCCGTTTGTCCGTTTGTCCCGGGACCGGCTGCCGCTCAGCGGGGACACGGGACTCAGTGATCTACGGCACCAGCCGGACGCCTTCAGTGACGAGAAGACAACAGAAAAAGTGGCTTCAAGCTGGGACGAAGTTCCACAGCAGCAGAGAAGGGACGCTGTCACACATCAAACGCGTGGACTTGGACCCGGAGCTGGAGTTTTTCCCCTCCTACTTTTCTCTTTAACTCTTCCTCTATCTCTGCCTGGCGAAACTAGTTCCCTGTTTCTTCAGCGAGGTGACAGAAAACGCGGTCCGACCGGTTCTTAGGCGGTTCTCTGGGATTAACGCACACGCACACGCACGCACGCACACGCACACACGCACGCCTGAAAGTCCCTTAAAGACACACGTTAGGTTGACTCACTTCCACAATCCATTGAAGCAGGTTTGAGCGGCTCTTCCTCGAGCCTCTTTATTTACTGTGAGCTATTGTCTTACGGTTCAGTTTTATCCCATGGCCCCTGGATCTAAATCTAATCCGCTCAACTCGGAGCACAGATCTCGGTGTACAGATACGGCTCAGTCGCCCCTGGGGTGAATAAACCTACTCCCAGTGGGGCTCCACCTGGATGATACTTCATGTTAAGCTGTGCAGACATGGATCAAGAACCATCAAACATTCAGCACAGAACAGAGACACTTTGTCCCGCAGGTGTTTGTGGTGCCCACATGAAATTAAAAATCTACTACAACAGTAAGAGGAGACCGATAAGGGATGTGTGTGATGTCCGACGCTCAGCCCCGTGTATAATTAAAGCTGCTCTATCCCAGTCTGTGTCCCGTGGCTCCACCACCGGGACCTGTTTACCACAACACTGTGTGTTTATGCAGCGTCAGCATAAAGAACAGGAGAACTGTGGGCAGGTAGTGCACACGCTGGCATCTTAGAAGCAAGCTGCTGCTGCAACAACGATAACAAGTTAACACAAAGCTAACAACAGGTTAACAATAAACCTAACGGACACTCACACATTTTTGGGCCTAAATCACCTAAATCATTTTATTGGGTCAAATTACTGTTTGATGCTCATTTTCTACTGGTCTAGTACGTCTAGTTCTATTTCTAAGTGAATGAATGAATGATTACATGCTACCTATGAACCAGCTAAGTCCATCCAGAACATATTGTGTCTCTGGAGTGGCTGAGCAGAGATGTTGGTTGGCAAAAGCCAAAGCAAGGGCTGCAGCATGTTGGACTCGTATTGTACATGTGTGCGCGTCTGCCGTCAGTGATTTGAATGAACACTCACCACACAGGCTGCGGCTGAATAGAGGTCACGGACTCCGACTCTGGTATTGTTATCGATCAGGTCACAGGAGCTTATTGACGCCTTTGGTGGGTGCACACAACCCCTGGCTCTGTAGCTTCCACTCACACTGATGCCAGTGTCACATGTGAATCAGCACAGGGTGAAATGCATGCATGACTGTGTGCGTGGGTCGGATACAGACGTATCATTTTGTCCGACCCAGTGTGTAAAAGACGGAGTACAGAGGGAAGGGAACAAAGGGACATTCTGCCTCCATCACTGCACGTGTTAGTGTGTGCGTACTATTACCTCTATTGTTCATTGTCAGCCTGCACCACAGTGAGCAGAGTTGTTCTGCAGAGGACGAGCGCCTGAACGGTGTGTGACAGCAGCGAGGCCCATTTATTTCATATCGGGCAAAGCGCTCAAAGTACTGAAATCCAATTAACAACAAATCTCACACAGGTGCAAGAAAAGAAGGCAATCGACAGTTTAGTCCCAAACATTTAACATATAATAATAATGAGATTTAAACCCTCAGATGAGGCCTTCTGTTCTGTACTTACCACAAAGCCAGTTCCTCCTCCAGCTCCCGGAGAATGAACTAACATTGTTATTCATGTTTCCTGTGACAAACTGTGCTGCAGCTCTGAGCTCCACGGCTCACATAAGTGTCAAGAACAGATGAGATGGATGGATTGAGAGGGATGGAGCAGGTTCAGGCTCTTAGAGCAAAGGAGACAGACATCCAGTACTGGAGAGTGACGACAGCCACTAACTAATCACTTTACTCCCTTCTCTTCTTCACTCGACTCCCTTTGTTGAGCTCATCGCCTTTCATGTTTTCACTTAATCACAACCAGCTCATCCTCTTCTGTCCATCACAGATCAGTGCACCAGATGGAGCCCAGATTACCAATAGTGACATTTTTATTGTTTGTACAATAGAGACTTTAATACATTATTCAAAACACTTCTTATATACTGAAAAAATGGTACTTCCCAAAGCCCAAAAAGGCTCCAGTATAATCGCTGCACAGCATTTTTTCAATTTTATACATATAGTATTTTTTGTAAAAACTGTATCTTAAATAGTATGTACAGATAGCGTCTGCAAAATGCATTCTAAACACATGATATATATTATATATACTTCAGCAATTACATTTCTCCGCATTAATACTCAAACTCAAAACTGGAAGGATTTTAACTTGCGTGTGCAAATAAATCAAGAAATAAAAAGTTCTGTTAAATCTTCACTAAAGTTTTTCCAACGTATAACTCGACAGCAGTTCTCTCCTCAGAGGTCAAAGTACTTTTTGTCACACAACAGAAGAAGCAGCATTCAAGTTGGGTACAGTAGGTGTAGGTACTGCAGAAAGCATGAGTACATTCACAATCAATATGAGTCATTTGAAATTGGATTTCATTCACAGCTATGTACAGTGACACTGTCCTCAGCATTTGTTCAGCTCTTATGTAGTTTAAACACATAGAAAATTCATAGTGTTATAGTCATATACATATATATATACTGTATATATATGTATATATAATATATATTTGTATAACACAAATTCACAATTACAGTAGAAATACATTTTTACAGTTTTGGATAGTACATGTGTAGTTCTCCAAGTCATACTGTGCGTACTTCCGTCCATAACTTTGTTGTAAGTGTCGTTATAAAATATCACAATTTTTGAGCAAAGCTAAGGTATATCAATATATTTAGAAAGAATTACCTGAAACATGTAGTAAAAAATAATTATATTATCAAACCTTTGTCTCTGTTCTCGTCACAACATCTCTGATATTCCAAACTCTGAATGGGGTTAAGTGGGTACCGGTGGCTAAGTTCTCTCTCCACTCAACTGATCTGTGCCTTGTGTCCTTTATGTTTCATTAACTGAATTCTGATGATTATTAGGCGAGCCGACACAACAAGGGACAGGGAGACCCCTCAGGTCAAAAGCAAAAACAACAAAACGGGTTCAACATGGGCTGTTCCACAGAGCAGAGCAGAGCAGAGCAGAACAGAGCGAACCGCGGCCACGAGACCCCTTCAGGCCGTACAGGAGAGCGGCGATCAGCCCGCGGCGCCCTCTCTGTGGACGCGTCACGTCAGGATTTCACCGTGGGGCCGCGTGCGCCGGGTCCTCAACACTCCAACTCAAACCGACCAAGGGACCGCCCCCTGCTCCGAGGAGCGTCTTCCATCAACGCTCTCTAGTCCAAATGTCCCTGTACCGCTCAGGTGGATTCTCGCCAGGTTACAAAAGTCACACACAAGTTTCAAGTGTAGCCAGAAGCCTTTGTGACGCAGATCAGATCGTCCCTGATTGTCTTAAAAGGGAAACAGGCTTTAATGCGGATTCACCCCTTCGCACCTGACGCTGACTGACACCTGTAGGGACACTCTCCTTCAGCTCTTCACCAAAGCAATCCTCTCGCTGTGTGCAGATCAGATCTGGGCCACAAAGCGGTCGCGTAAAGCTCAGGTGTGTTGGGCCTGTGTACATAAAGCCGGGGGGGGGGGGGGGGGGGGGGGTGGGGTTCATGGGGCACAGACTGTCAAACATCTGGCCCACTGAATACGTCTAGAGTTTAGAACTCTATGAGCCAACAGAAAATGGCCGACTGACAGTGACAAACAATATAAAAGCATGCTGTCACTTTATCATACAACTAAAACAGGGTAGCAATACTATAAAAATCAGGATCTCAAAACATGGCACAGATATCATGAATAATGTTACAGTGTGGTTCTAAGTGGTTTCATAATAACATTTTAACTAGTGGGCACATCTGTCTGTCTGTGTGTGTCTGCCAGTTAGTTCCAGTGCATGGCAGTGTGTGTGTAAACATTAGCATGACTTACGCAATAGATGGCACTGCAGGACAGGTTAGGCTCCGCTGAGCCTCCTAAATATTGCTTTAGCTCTTTTCAGCACAGCTGTGCAAGCAACGGTACAAAATCAGCTGCTAGAAACCAAAGTAAAGGAGCAGTGATGGACGGTGGAAGGTGTTATTCTATACAGAAACAAATCTGTGGTGCACGCTAGAAAACTGTCCATTTGGAGAAATGATCCCTGTTTGTTCATAAGAGAAAATTCTTATTATGGTTTATCCACAATAATTATAATAATCATGAATGTATAGAGCTGTCTGTCGCGGCTCTACAGATTTATATATGTACAAAAGGCAGATGTTCTGAAAGGGCGGCTACGCTGGTTTTCAACCTCCTGTGGTTCTAGTTCGGGGAGAACATGCACAGAAAATAAACACTTTTAAATGTCTCTATGACTTCCCAGTTTGAACTAAAGCTCTTGAACTACAGAGGTATAAAGGTTCACCAACATGACGGAACAAAGAGTTTCAGCCAGACGTACAGCAGGGACACCGAAGAAAAATGCAGAAGCCATAAAGTCCGTGTGCTGTTCAAACCATAGGAAGTGAAGCTGAAAATCAGTGAAGTCGCCCTTTGAGGTTTTAATTTCTGCACACAGGAGGCCATAAACACAAGAGACAGTGAAGGAAGAACAGAACAGAACAGAATATATATCACAACAAATGTAAAAGGGAACGCAGAAAGTGCTAAAGCAAACGAATCATTAAAAACCCACCGTTGGACAGCAAAATAAAAGGCAGCGAAGAAAGGAAAAACACCCAGAACCCTAAAGAACCAACGAAACCAAGCGATTCAAACCGACCAATCAGAAGACTGATGGCTCAACGAGCCGACCGCAAAGTCCAAACGGCAGCAGCGCTGTGGGGCGGTGGAGTGGTCCGTCCAGCTGTTGACCAGGTTCCTGGAGGAGCCGATATGTTTCCTATAGTACATTTGGCACTGGGATTTGCCTTTGGTCCAGCAATAGGCAAATCAACGTCTAGGTGTTCCCCTACAAAGGTAAAAAAGGCGGCTGGTCCTTCAGTTCCACCGGCCTCCGAGGGGGGGGGGGCGGCGCGGGACCACGCTGACGGACAACAGAAGCCTTGTATTTGTTTGTTTGTTTCCTATAAAACTATTCTTAGTGCGTGCTGCTGTCTCTCAGAACCACCAAGTCCACTGTCCGCTGGAAAGCCTTCAGCAGAGAGACGGCTGTCTCGTGCTCCATGTGTAAAAAACTATGTCCGTTAGCCTGCAAGGCAAACACGCAGCACGGTCAACAGCATGTGTGTGTGTGCACGTGCGCACAGACGCATTTCCATACACTGTCTACGTGTGAGTGTTTGGGGGAGGATGGAGGGTCACTGCCACCATTAGCTCAGTAACACATCACTGTTGGGGAAAAGAGAGTGAAGAGGAGGAGCAACACACTCATGCTGTAGAAAGAGAAGGGGTAAAGACAAAAACGGCTTTTAGATGAGGTCATCCAGCTAAACTGTACATCTGTGGAGAGAAGATGAGGAGAAGGCAGGAAAACACGGAGGGGACGACACATGAAGATGGTTTAGGCCCCCCCCATTTTGACCTCACTATAAACCCTGCAGCCATTTTTCTTCTCTAGCACTAAAACGCGTCAATAAACCTCATGTAGCACAGAACACGGAGATTTTTACTTTATTGATTTAATTCGACTGATTTACATGAGAGGCGGAAGCAGTTCCGATACGGTGGCTGCTGCGCCTCAGGAGAGAAGCGTCCTGATGCAGTTTTCAGCATCAACATCAGGGGCTGGTAATGCTTTGGTTTAAAAAAGGAAGTATTAAAAAATGTGCGTGTGTGTGTGTGTACATGTTTTCCTCCAACGTGGGGACCATAAACCATGTTTTTACTATCAAGGTGAGGACATTGTGACGTGGGGACACTTGTTGGGCTCCCACCAGATGTGATTTTAGGGCTGTGGTTAGAATTGAGTGTGTGTGCGTGTGTGTTTTGCTGCAAACAACGCGTAAACATACTTCTAAATTAGCGACATGAATAGTAGCATGTCATGCTAATCTGTTGTCTTACTTTGCTTCTCACTTTCCATTCTCTCTTTCTGAAATTTTAAATATAAACAAGATGTGAATACGTGGGAACTGTTAAAATTCTACGGGAGGAATTTTGAGGCGCTTGAAGCCAAAACACAATTGCTACAAAACGCACTAGTCTATGTGCACGTACTGCAACGTTCTCATAAACCTCTGCAGCCGTCGTCTGACTGAGGCACCTGAGCAGCAGTGAAGGATCTTTGTGAAACTCGCCTTGTTTTTTGAATTTTTTTCAAGCTCCTTGAATAGCGTTGCCTTGAAGAAAGTTGCCTTCACTGTTTACTTGGTCCGAGGCAGACAGTGAATGAGAGAGAGGGTTCGGTGGCATGCCAGGATCCACAGACATGCACACAGAGGCAGAACATACAAGCAGGCGAGCTGAAGCCTGACACACGTGCAGCCTGTGCTCATATCAGCGCGAGGTGCTGCGTTGATGACTCTGTCCCGCTTCATGCTCTGCCTCTATGCTTTCAGAATAAGGGAGGCGTTGGGAGGGGTGAACGGGGAGGGGGAGGTGGGTCTGGGCCCGTGCGATGACGAGTGAGTGCGTTACCTGCAGTATCTTGTCTCCAGGCTGCAGGGCGGAGGCAGCGGGCCCGTCATGCTGTACCCTAGTAACAAAGATACCCTATAAGTCAAAATGATACACCGTTAGGACAACACAGGGACACGATGGTTTAGAATCTTTGCCTTTCTCATTCTCCTCTGAAGATCCACCCACCCCCACACATGAAAAAAAAATAAAAGAGCAACATCGAATTTCTGCCAGAAATATATATACGGACAGTTCATTTGTGCATTCTCTTTGTTCTAAATTTGGAGCCATGCAAATGATGCAGATATGCTGTTCACAATAAAGCTGTTAGTTCCTCACAGTGATTCATTCAAGGTTGTGGACATGACTTGGTTTTATCCCACAAATACATGTCAAGATGGTTTACCAGCTATTTAAACAGATATAAACTTAGCAGAGAATAGACATGAAGTTAGAAAGAGAGAAAATAGATGCACAGTAAATATATATATAGAGTAAAGGAAGACGAATAGGTGTGGGATGGGTTCTGACTACGGGACGTAAGTAGGCAGCAGGGAGGCCAGAAGAAATTTCACCCCCCTGTGTTCCCTCTATAACCCAAGGCAGAGATTGTAAAAACACCAACATCTTTTCACTGAGAGCTAAAAGATGTTTTTTTGGACACAGAAAGCGTGGGACAACGTGGCTGTGTCAACTCAACATGGCGGCGGACATGTTGACAACACACAGCGTGCCTAACACAGACATGTGCCATAAAGAAGTCACCAAGACCAGAAGGACGCGAGAAGCCGCACGGAGCAGACAGATACTGCATGTCAGCGGGGCCAGGATGCAGTATCACCACGGCGACTGCAGCAGATACAGCGAGCCTCATACAGTACCACAAGCCAGCACTTTGACTCACTAAACGACGTAGTGAAAGCCAGTCACATATGAAGCTCACTGTACGTTCGTTAGCAGTTTGAGCATTAGTCACAACAACCAAACATTTACAAACTAAAAGGCAGTTGCACAAAAAGCTTCTGTACCTTTCCAATAACCATCACATTTGTTTATCGGGAACGAGGAAATTTGGCATCACGAGGTTTTTGCAGCTCATGATGACGTGTAGAAGCTTCATTACTGCTCGTTAACAGCGGCTCAATGTGCAACGGTGACACATGTGGCAAACACGAGGTACAGAGACGTTCAGGGCCCAGATCTCTCTGAAAATCCATGTTCTGCCTGTTTACAGAACTTGGATTCCTCTCAGACTGAGCTGTGATAAAGACCTAAACCTCAACCCAGAAGTCAGACGACTACTTGTTGGACAGCGGATCGGGTTGAGCTGGTCTCACATTAAAACAACTTGTTAGACACGATGTTTGAGGCTTTGTTAGTTTGAATATTTGATTGAATGGATCATCATTCACGTAATCAAAGCAGTAGAATAAACTACAGCCACATACACAAACTGTTAAATACTATTTTAAATTCTCACTATCACTCATTTATAGCGCTCCATGCGTTCTCCTCCTGCCCACTCACATTGGAAGGCAGTTGTACACAATGACCACAAGGAGGCGCCACATTCCTGTGGAACCGTCGTGGTTATAGTTGACTCCAGGCTCCAAACTACAGATGTATAATTCATAAGTCAAGCTGTTTTATTGCAGTGTCCATCTATCAACACAATATAGGGCGCCCTGAATGGTTTAAAGACAATTTCAACTATTTCTGGAATCATTAACCTGACTGCACCTGCTCTGACGTAAACAGTCACAAAGTAAATTCACTCGTTCATTAGGATGCGCAAACAAGCACATATTTCACATTTGATCATTTCCACGTTTGTGTGTTTGCTGACGCTAAGTGATGTCCAGCAGAAACCCAGAAGAATTGCAGGTGATCAGATGATAAAGTAACAGAGAAACTACTTGTCTCCGCTGAACTAAACTTAAATGATGACTTGATTAATTCCATTCATCACATGGGATGTTCGGGGGCTGAAGGTTTAAAGAACTCCTCTTGTAGACGTTCTATTTTTAGACCAACTGTCTCGTCAGTTACTCAACCTCCAAATAACAGTAAGTAAAACCTGTCAAACTTCCCATCCTCAGATCAAAGTGTGGAACATCTAAAATCACCCACGGTGTCCCAGAACCAAGGAGCCTGCTTAAAATAGCTGAGAGCTCTGCAAGCAGCCGCGCTCGCGCTCTCAGTCTGTCTATAGCAGCGTGTTTCTAGGACAGACTGCCATGTGCAGCAGACCTGGGGGATCTGTAGCCCCAACAGGCTCACTGACAGAAGCAGTCAATGTGAGAAGCAGGGACGATGAGAGAGCGAGGCTTTTCTTGAGATAACACCTAGCATGTGCTCATGGGCACAAGTCATCCGCAAAATATTTAACTACTGAACTTTGTTGGTGCAAGTTTATGTCTCAACAGAGGGTCAATTCTGTGAACATGCACCACTGTGAGCGCTGCGAATTTGCAGCAGATGATGCGCATCCATCTTTCGACGTCTTCAGCGTTTCGCATACACAAACCTTGGGCTGAAATCACAGACTCACGGCTCAAAGTTAACCAAGTCAACCGCCGCCCCACGGATGCACACGCACACAGACAGATGAAACACTGCGGCAACAAGCAGCAGTTTCCATGGCAACGCTGAGGTAAAGTCGGAGAGGCCGCGATTGGCTGGCAGGCTGGGCCGGGTCGTACCATGTCAGAGGGTTTGAAGGGGTTCCCCTGGCCGCTGATGCCCCCAGAGATACTGAAACCAAGGCCCGGGTTCTTCTCTATCCTCACACACAGCTACAGAGCGAGACAGAAGAGCAGAGACAGAGGAAGAGAGAAGGGCATCTCAAAGAGAAATACAAACACCAGAGGAAACACACAGCGCGTACGGCGGGCGAGGACGTTCATGTGATGTGACACGCTCTGGAGCTCGTCCATTCACTGGCAAGAACAATTAAGCCGCAAATATCTTCGCCTGAGTCATTCTAATTTTGACATCTTGTACTAGGAAGGTGAAAACAAAGCCTCTCAGGAATATCAGCTGATCTGCTTCGTGCTAATGACTTCATGTTCCTACCAAGGCCGGTGCAGTTATCTCCATCTGTGAAGTATCTCAGATTTAGAACTACTCCTCCGTGTCTTTTTCTAGACCAGCTTCTTCACAACCTGTTGCTGTTAACGTGCTAAAATTACACTCGCATGTAGTGGATAGCGCGTCCCTTCAGCTGAATGCTTTTTGGCCTCATCTGCACCATCTGAATGTAAATGCTAAAATATTACCACATCGGCAGCATATTTAGCTGGTATTCGAGCGCAGCCCAGTTTCAAACAGATCTCCAAGGCAGCGTGGGATGTGGTTCGCAGACACACAGATACCTGTTCCTGGAAACCGTCCGTGCTCTTCTGGCCTTTGGTCTGCAACAGGCAGCGAGCGCTCTGGGGCCGTGGGTTGGTGTGGGTGGTCATGACAACCTGGTTGCTATGGATCATGCCCTGGTTGCCGTGATACTGGGGGTTTGTGGCAGGAAGGGAGGGCTGATGGGAACTGTGGGAGGTGTGAGGGTTGTACTGGGGCTGGTTCCCGGATGAGGACAGGCCTATGGGCAGGCCAGAGGTGGGATAAACCTGACCAGGATTGGGAAGGCCTGGACGGGATGAGAGAGAGAGAGAGAGAGAGAGAGAGAGAGAGAGAGAGAGAGAGAGAGAGAGAGAGAGAGAGAGAGAGAGAGAGAGAGAGAGAGAGACAGACAGAGAGAGACAGAGACAGAGAGACAGAGACAGAGAGAGAGACAGAGTGACAGACAGAGAGCAAGAGAGAGGGGGGGGGGAGAGAAAGAGAGAGTGCAAGAGAGAGAGAGAGAGAGAAAGAGAGAGAGAGGAAGCGAGAGAGAGAGAGAGGGAGAGAGAGAGAGAGCAAGAGAGAGAGGAGAGAGCGAGACAGAGCGAGACAGAGAGAGAGAGAGAGGTTGCTAATAATAATTTCTGTGTAGGTTTTCACATTGCACAGACTCTTCACACCGGCACAATATTGCAACTAACTGCAGACTTTTATTTGACATTTTTTATTATATCCATATCATTTCTATTATTATAATTTACCTTGAGACATGTTGCCTTGGTACTGCCCCGGTCCAGAAGGAACCACCGACAGAGGCATTCCTGGCTGGTACTGAACGCCTTTGTTCATCATGCCGTCGTAGCCCTGCTGCCCAACCACACGATGAGGAGTGGTGGCCGAGGAGGAGGAAGACGAGGTGACGATCATGGTGTTGTGTGACTGATGGGAGGGGTTGTGGGAGTGGGCGCTCTGTGGACGGAGGGAGCACAGTCCGTTACAGTTTGTTTTATACAGCAATTACGGGCGCAATTATTATTATTACAGTTCTCACCTTCTTCATGAGGTTATCAGGCGGAACGTCCCTTCGGCCAAGAGAGTAGGGAACCCACTGGTTACTTCCTGGTACCCCTTCCTGGTCATTATCCAACATGGCACCCTGCTGAGAGGGGGTCTAAGGGATGGAGACAGAGAGAGACAACTACCGTTACACAAACCAGCATTTCAGTCAACCTAACTTCTTTTAGATGGTTGTGTTATGTGACAGCATTGTGTCCAAACAAAACTGATACAGTATGGTGTGTTGTGTTACCAACATTTTATGTTTAACCTATGTTTAGATTTTATTTCGAAGCTCATAAATATAGTCTATTTTGTGAAAGTGATGCATGATCTGATTGGCCAGTTTGTTGAAGTCTGCCTGAGGACCACATGTTGCCTAGTCTAGACCCCCCTTTTTTACAGTAATAACCAATTCTGCAATATTCTAGCGCAGGTTGCGGAATCAGAAGTCTAATCAGTGCAATGAACAAACACAAACACTGCTCTGAGCTGAAGAGCACGAACACCAACAATCACGGAAGAAAACAAAACTTTAAAAAGAGGGGGCAGCGCCGGAGCCCAAATCCATGACCACTTATAAATTTCCACACCACTTGACACCAACCAATGCAGCATTTTGAAAAGGATAACGGTAGAGACCCAGGGAAAAGGGTGACACAGACATACTGGTTTAAATTAAATAGATGGCAAGAGAACATACTACTATAGACATATAAAAATAGTATCAAAGCTCAGTCAATAAATCTTAATGTGTGCAGGAGATTTGACCAAACTTTACTGAAACTGAACAAACAACCAATCAACAGGAATCAGCCTTCGCTTCTGCTGATGCTGATGTTTATGAGAAGGACAGAGCAAATAAAAACAAAAATAACTTTGTATATTTTAAATGTTACTTAAATTAACGGTAGTAGAACCATAAATATAGGCTGATATTATAAATAATCCAGCTTCACAGTAGGTGCTGAAATGATTACATGTGGTGCAGACATGCAATGCTCAGCAGTTCCATGTGTCACACAACATAGATACAGTACGTATGCCTGTAGACCCACATAACACAGAGGCTTATGATGCAAAGATTGTCTTGAGCTGGTTTAGAATATGTTGATATTGAAACTTTGTTCGGTCCAAACCTGAACTTGTTCTCCGGCTGCTACACTTGACCAGTGAAGGCAGTCAGGTAGACAGGATGTATAGGAGTATATTTAATGGTAATGTATAATATTAGGTAGAAATACTATGTGTGCAGTATGAATAGCGGTACCAGGGGTTTATTGCTTTCATATGGATACTCACAGCATTAGCAGACGGAGGAGGAGGTAGTGGCAGCCAGCGGCCAGCAGGGGGCTCATGCTTAGTGTTATTGTAAACGTTAAAGTTCAAAGTGCTGCTGCGCCCCTGGCCGTGACCCCCGCCCTGACAGAGCATGCCCAGCGTGAGCGTGTTGTGCTTTAGGACACCACTCTGATTGGAGAAGACAACATCACATGACATGGGTGAATGTAGTGTGGAGGGGTGGGGCGGAGCCAACACAGCGGGCTGCAGCGCGGTGACGACACACTGTGAGCTCCACAGACAAATAAACAACAGCAATAACACTGATAGAACAAGAACAACAATAACAACAACAGTGCTGGTTTGCTGAAAGCACAGAGGTATGTTAGCTTGTGAACATTGGGTCATTCAAGACACTAGTAGTGGGCTAGCATGTAGGTTTACTCATTGGTAATGCAGATATAATACAGTTGAATAAACGACTTTCTTGCTTGTCTGCAGATTCATATTTAGCGAACAGACGTGTGAGTGCTGGTGACATTCTCATCTTCTTCTAGCTGATCAACAGTCCAGGTTTCGCTGCACCGTATCTCAGGACATGCGATTCCCTCGGCACATATCCACAGTAGTGAGTGTGCAGTAGGTCAGGCTGACAGAGCGACAGTGTGGAGTGGGCACATGCAGCTGGACACCAATCTGCTCGACCTTACGACACACACTTACACAGATACGTACAGGAGGGGCCTCCCAGTGCAGGTGTGTGTGAGTGTGAGTGCGTGTGCCTCCTCGTGTCTGCGTTGCGTTCACATACCCTGTCCAGCCGTTTGGCCTCTATGTGCCTGAGTAGTTGCTGCCTCCAATCGGCAGGCATCTTGGAGGTGATGTCTTCGGGTTTCTGTGGTATGACGGGTCTTACTTTGATGGTGTCATCGGGTGACTTCTCGGGGCAGGTGGCCAGGGCGTACTCTGGGGGCATCTTCTCTAGCAGGGCGGCCATGGTTGGACGAGCGGACACTGGTCGCGCCTGAGTAGAAGAGGTTATTGAAACTCAAGTTTGTCTTGATAGTGATACCTTTTATTTAATTCAAAGCATGGTTTTCTGCATGTGTATGGTTAAATGGAATATGAGAACACCTGTCAGGCAAGCAGAGAAATTGAGGCTCTTTCCAACCCTCACTTTCGACCTTGTACTTAAGATTAACTGACTGTAGTTGTACTGTAAGTGGTCACGTTTAATTTCTAGCTGCTAGCGTCTTTCCTGTACCCTGCTCCTTCTGATTCAGTACTTTGTGCATGCATCAGTATGCCGGTGGCCTCCTCTCTGTTACTATTTTAGGAACGTCTGACTTAGGCTTAACCCACAACATCCTGAAGGAGTTTTCATGGACTTGGGTTTGCCTTGGGATCTGGGAGGTGTCTGAAGTAAAGGACACTTGCTTTAATTGAGGATGATGTAACTGATGGAAAAGAGAAAAAAAGTGACTAGATACATGCAATAAGATACATGCAAGTTGTATATCTTACAGCAGCAGGTATGTAGCAGGCATCTACCTGAGATGCACCATACGTCTCAGTACTGTAGCTCCTGGCAGACAGGGGGCGGCGCTGAGTCAGACTCTTGGTTGGATAACCAATCATGGGCTTCTTCTGTTCCTGGTAGGTGGGATAGTCATCCTCATAGCGGCCGTTTCTCTTGTTGTGCAGCATCTGGCTTTGGCTGTCAGCCATGTTGCTGTGAGCAGAATGCTCCATGGGGGTGGAGTAGGCAAGAGCGCGACTGTAAAGAGGAGGGTCGGCCTGAGAGAGAGGGCAGAGTTTCACCAGATCACAATTTTTAACACATTTACCACAAAAGCAAATTCAGGCTATGTCTATCAAATTAGCAGTTGTAACAAAAATTCTTCCATAACCATCAACATTAGGCAAGTAGACACAGTGTGGAAGGAAAGGTCACAGTTCCCTAAATTAATCTTCAGATTGTCGTCCTGTAAGGTGTCAGTAAGCCTCACACACAGCCATTTAACAAGCAAAGAACCCACATACACAAATAATCATAACTAGCCCCCACCTGCTGTCGGTACTGAGCTTCCTGCAGCGCCTCCTGCTGAGCTTCGTGGACTCTGCGGAACAAAGCCAACTCTGTGGAGCTGACCAGGGAGTCTGCTCGCCTCAGAAACCCTGGTCTGGACCTCTGTGTTGGGATGGGCTGCTGCTGGTTTGGTGGGCCGTCCTGACTAATCGGTGACTGGGGGAAAGAAAACATCTCTAGCGGTGGATATGCACGATACCGAGGGCTCACCAGCTCCTTGGGTAATGTCTTCCCAGTTTGATTGAGATACTCCAAGGCCTTTGACGAGTGGTTGATATAATCTGGTGTGTTGGGGAAGGGAGGGGGAACGCGACGATCCATGGTCACCTGATTGGTAACAGTGAGTTGGCAGTTAGTCCACTAAACCTTTAGGCTTTTAATATGATATTATTCCTCCTTAATGCATGCACACTTACTCAATCACACCATTAAAAATTGTAAATGTATCAGTGGCTATGCTCAAATCTCTACAATAACAAAGTCTGAAGCCAGTGACCTGGGGATTGTAGTTCTGGTCAAAGTGGTAGGCTTTCTGTGGAATGGCAGGTTTTTGGTTCTGTCCTAGCTGGTTCTGGTTGCTGCCTCCATGTCCTGGGAAGCCCAGCTCATCATCTAACATGGGGGCAGACTGTGACCGGGACATGTTGGTCTGCTCCATAGAACCAGGCAACTCTGGGCGGTCCAAACTGGTCTGCTGCTCAATGGATGAACTATAGCTGTCCATGGGAATACTGACGAGAAGAAAGAAGAGTCGGCTTCAGCAGCTGCAACCTTTCCAACACTTTGACCTCAATGAAACATTATCATAAAAATCTTACCTATAGACCTTGTAGGATCCAATGTCTATCTCATCAATACTCTGCGACTTCTTAAACTTAGACCTCGTCTCCTTCATCATTGGGGACAGACGGTCTGAGCTTTTACTCATCACCACCGTAACCTTGTTGCCCCCACTGACACTTAGATGGTCCTTCCTGTTCTGCTCCCCTTGACTGTCATGATAAGTCCAGCTGCCAGGCAAAGGTCCTACTCCTTGTTCTAGCCTAAAAGCAAAATTTAAGAAATGGCTTCAAATCAAGCACAAAACTGCATGATTACATAAATATTGGTACCAGGTGACCAAAGTCATCTGTTGATTATGTTTGATTTAATCAATCAATTAATGGAGAACTTAAACACACTTTCTTTGGACTAAACAGCTCAGTGCTGTTGTAAAACTGATACAGAGCCTTTCAATCACCTTGAGTCCATGTCTTTGCGATCAGGGTTGGGACTAGATGTGGGTGTGAGGTCCAGCTTGGAGGGAAAGGCGGTTCTGTCCTCCAGCGGGCTAGGAGTTCGCGTCCAATTCTGCCAAGGATTCTGTGGTGCTGCATTGGACTGTGGGTCATTGTCTGGGGTGGAGCGCTGATTGCTGTGGAAGGGAAGCGTCTGCGTGTCCAACTCCAGCGGAACTCCTACAATTCGCTCTTGCCTGAGGAGTGGGCGACGCCCGTGTGTTGATTGGCTGCGGGGTTTCGACCCCAGAGGAGGATTTCCTTGACTTGTACCAGATGGAGGATCGAGAGGGGACTCCTCAGCATCAAAACCTGTGTTGTCATAGTGAGGCGCCTCAGCCCAGTCGAAAGGCTCACTTAGCGGGCGTCGATCTCCACGCTGCTGCAGAGTTCCCGATGGAGGGGTTTCTCTCTGAGATAGCAGGGGCTTGGAATCAATGGGCTTAGGGAAGGACTGGGCCAGTCTATAGGTGCACACAGACACAGTCACTGGCTTTGTGTTTGGACGTATAACATGTACACAACAAAAAGAACATTCACAGATCACAGATTGTAATCCTAGGAGTAGTAAGCGGATAGCGAGGTTGCAATTAAGGCAGAAAGAATACATTTATGTGATGCAGCATCCTAATGAGTTTCTGACCTTGACCAAGTTCAGAAGATCAAAAAGAGATTGGAAGATGGAGGCAGAAGATCATAGGTGAAGCAACAGGACAGATGATGATGATAGGTGGAAAAGATGATAAATACTCCTAAAATAAATAGTCGATGGGTATCACCCAGGTGTGTTCGCACCTGTTGGTCCAGTGTGTCTGAGGCCCCTGGTCCTTGGTGGGAGCTGGTAGAGCCGGAGCGTGGGGGTGGGGGTGGGGGTGGGGGTGGGAGAGAACGTGTGGGTGCGTGTTGGCCGGCGGGTTGGACGAGCCCGAGGAGCCCTGTGACGGGGAGTAGTCGGAGTAGGTGGCCGAGGAGCCGCTGTGGTTCATACAGTGGAGTTTATCCACCTCCTCATCCGTCGACTCTGGATGCACAGACAGAGAACTTGTGAATTTTACAGCTGTATCAAATCTGAATCTTAAACCACTAGTCCAACTGAAATCAAGAGCCTCATAGAAATGAGACCTGGAAAGCACACGGTCTTCTGGCTGCTCTGTATTAATGTCAACACCACTAATATCAAACCAGCAGTTTGAAGCCTTTCCTAAACTTTGCTACAAAACCCTTTATGAATAATTCACACGTAGCAAGATGAACAAGCTGTTTGGTTTTAATTCTCCAGCGTGTTCCCAGAAGGACGCGTAGATTACACACAAAGCAACAGTTTGCCATCGGGGCGCAAATAACAAACAATGTTTTGGTTATTTGTTCAGATTAAAAATGAAAATGGATTTTTTTATTGTGCAGTAAAACTTGTTCTCATCAAAACTTTTCGATTTTTATTTCAAACCGAGAGAAAAGGTTTAACAACAGGCTGCAGACCTGTAAATTCACTGAACATGTTATGTTGCTCCCTACTGCTCTTTGTTACATGCTCAAATCATTTGCTTGCCACCATGACTAATTAATGGACCAAATTACAACATGGCCCAGAGCGCTTTAAATGACTGTGCTGCATTATGTGTCTACATGGGTGTGTACACGCTCCCCTGTGTGTCTGTGCAGCCAGACGCGATGAAGGAAATACCTTTCTTGTCCTTGCCAAGCAGCACCACCTTTGGTTTGTACATCGGTGGCTCCACCAGGGTGGGCCTCATGTCAGAGATGCGGATGTCGTTGGGGGAGCCGCCCATCGAGTCCTAAGCGGAGACGAGCACCTGTTAAAGTACGGTAGCTAAACCGAAATAAACAGTAACTGACGCTAACGTTACAGATTCTTGATCCAGATCTTGGCTACATTTAATTGATGCAGCCCTAAAATATTGCCCTGAGACTATAGAGACTGTGACAGTATATGGATCCTCCTACTTTACAGCGATGTGTTAAGTTTACGTTGCATTTGATCCACGGGTGAGTGTGTGTGTTGCACGCTGTGCGTCCGACCTCAGAGCTCTCTGTCAGATCCTCCTTGTCCTTCCTCTTGGGAATGTCGATGCCAGAGTTATGCATTGATCCCTGATCCATTAGCTGACTCTGAGAGAAGTCCTGCATCTCTCTGTCTGTCACCTAGAGGATGCATGAATAAAAGTGTGGTATTTCCATCAAATGGAAGCCTATATTTAAAGTGGTCAGTCCAGTACTTTGCCCCCTACTGGGTCACCTGAGCATTTGTTCATCGTACCTCTTTAGGAGGTAGGGGCCAGGGTGGTTCATAAGGTTCTTTGCTGAGGTGTGTGTGCTCCATGTTGGTTCCTGCTGATGTGATGGTGCCTGTGCTCAGCTGGTGCTGGTGTCCATGTCCGCTGTGAACGCTTTTACCCACAAGGCTTTGCACTGACTTGACCATGTTCTTCAGGTCCTCAGGGTACGGGGTTGGGTATCGCTTTAAATTAATTTCCACCTACAATAATCAAGAGAAATCCTTTTTTGTGGTCTGCTAACTGCAGGTTTGAAGCTGAGGTTTTGCAGATCAACCAGACAAAGAGATGGATAACGTTAAGCTGACCTTGACCTTCCCAGAGTTGTCCTCTTCTTCCTTCTTGTCCTCGAAGTCGAAGGCCACAGTCATCCTCTGCTGCCTCTGCTCCTCCCACAGAGTCGGATTAAAGCTGTCGCTGTCTGACTGATAATCTGCACACACACACACACGCAGGCAAAAACATGAAGCGCAGGAACAAACACTTTGCTTAAAAAACATGAACCCTAATATTATAATTCACATTCACACATGCACAGTTCGTACCCTCATCATGGCGCGGTTGCTGAGGAAACATGTAGTTGGTCAAAACTTTCTGTTTGGTTTCTGGGTGGGCTTCTGTCTGCAGTGGAATCAGGGCCTTGGACTGCAAACAAACACGCGTTAAGGACCCTCACAAAGCTCCTGTTTATTATTTCACCATTAATCAATAAGTGAATCCTGCATGTGATCATAGCGAATAAATCTTTCAAAAGTTAAAGCTACTTGTAAAAAATTAATGGATTCATGAATAATTAGTTGTTTTATTAATTTTAAATATGTTATTCACATACATATATATTTATATTAATCTGAACAAAAGAAAGAATGAAAGAAAAGGAAAAACGACACCAGTTGACTTTTATAAAGCCAGAAGCAGCACATTTGACACTTGGGGCAGCTCAAGTGGTCTATAAATGGAGTAATTGAAGCACTGTGGCTGCTTTTCCTACAAGCAGGTGCCTCACTAAGATGGCTCTAAAACCTCAACACCTAATGCTCAACGAGGTATAAAAGTAGCCCCGGCGCAACAGCTACAGGCCTAAAGGAGCCTCTGAAGCTGGAAACATCTGCTGTCAAGTCAAATCACGGTGCAGGACGTGGACGTTGGATGTGCAGCTACAGGGAGCAACCGTTTAGTCCAGTTATATATAGGACAAAAGTGTTCATTTGATTTTCCTACCAACAATGTTGAGATTTGATGGATGAGTTTAATTATGACAAAATGTTATAACTTTGTCATTTCTGTAAAGATCCGTACACATTTTATGACCCAGTAAAGAAAAGAAAGTGTTTTTTCATCCTATCCTCATTTTCTTGACACTGATCTGATGCAATTAACACAAACTATCTATGTGCTTGTATGAATTATTCTTAATTGGATTTAGGTAATTTGCAAATGAATTTTACCAACAAGGGAAATCAATTACAAATTGCCAATTCTCAGTTTGCATGTTTGGTCTGTAAAGTGCAACATGGTAAAATACAATGGCATCTTGTAAAGATTGTGTTCTCTAAAATGGTAAATACAATTTATAAGTTTTACTGAAATGATAGTGTGATAGAAATAAAATATATTGTTTTGTGTATTATATGAGATAATCTCTTCACAAACATTCCACCTCTCTGTGATTTAGTTTAATAATCAAAATGTTGATGTGAAAAAAGTAACTGATACTGAGTTGAACTTTGATAAAGAGTGTGAATATGTAAGTGATAATTTTAAATGTAAATCCACCTCTGACCTGCTGCTTTATAAATTACATTTGACTTTTAAATATGTTCTCTTCTGATTACACATTAAACATCATGTCAAACCTTTTAGCAACAGTTTATAATCTCCGAATCATCTGTCCAGCAGGTATGATGGAATAAATGGGCCCAGTAAGTTTATTAATATATTGATGGCTTAAAATACTGGTGTCTGTGCTGCTTCTCTGGGAAAGGGAGACACTGAGACATAGACAGAGAGAGAGAGAGAGCGAGAGAGAGAGAGAGAGAGAGAGAGAGAGAGAGAGAGAGATACCTGATTGTCAGAGAGCCACAAAGCTGCCAGGTCCTTCAGCTTAGTAAAGGTAAACGGTAGATTCTTTAACCTGAGACGGAGGAGTGAGAGAGGAGAGAGATGTTTCTCTTGCCCACGCACTGTACAGCCCGCAGACAGCATAACCATGGCAACACACTCACCCGCTTCCATGGCAACCACAGGCCGCGAGAGCAACCGACAGAGCCATTGAGAAAGCGACATTGCGTGCGAGTGTGCGTTTGTACCTGTTGTCGCTGAGGTTAAGCACTCGCAGCTTGGTCATCTGTCCGATCTCGTCCGGGAGGAACTCCAGTTTGTTGGAGCGCAGGGACATCACCGTCACGTTCTTACAGTTACCGATCTGCAACGGGCCATTCATCAGATCACATTTATGCTTTTCAGCGTCGTAAAAAGCAGCAAACTAAAGGGCTGAAGGTTGGTTTTACCTCGCGAGGCAGCTCTGACAGGAAGTTCTCGTCGGCCGCGAAGGTCCTCAGGCTGTGCAGGTAGCCGATGGTGGGAGGCAACGACTCCAACTCATTACAGCTACAGTCCAACTCCTCCAACAAAGACAGACTGGGTGATAGGAATAGACAGAGAGGAACACATAAAGAGAAAATAGCATAAAGTAAATTGTTCCCTGCTGTTGCTTTACATAACTATAAGGGACGAGGGCGACACTTCCTGTTATTTTATCTCCTGTCAACAAAGCCTGTGAAAGGACTGAGGGTCTGTGTCCAGCGTGGAACAGGTATGACAAACACTGTGATGAGCCACACTGCCTCCAGTTAATCCCACACCCACCACCGTGCTCCTGTAAAATGCTTTTTAGTGCACAAAAGGTGCATTTACATGTTTCTGTAGCTAAAAATAGTCACAGAGGAAGTAAGAAAAACCACTGATCCCAGCTGTTTGAGGACACATGGCTGAGCTTCACATAGGATTTGTTGGCAAAGATAAAAATGCACAATCACTTCAGCCCCTTTATCTGTTTTATGACAAGACAACAAATTTGAAGGTGATTGTGTTGAGAGTAGTGGATCTTCATCACTGTGTGACTCGGTCAATGAAAATATTCAAATTAACGACTCAGTCAGAATATTTGTCAAATCGATGACCACCCGCCCTTGTTTTGATTCCCAACTCACTTCTCCACCGGTGAGAATCACGGAAGCATCCATGGCCGACTCCTACAGGACACACTGACCCCTCCCCCTTGACTGCCATCATCATGCTAACAGCAGGCTAATGTTAATGACACACCAATTTTACATTAATATACTGTCACTGTGAACATTGCATTAGTCCACTGTTATTATTCCCAGTGGACCGGGCCATCTGGCTCACCATAAGGCCTGAGAGGAGCGGAAGGAGAGGAAGTAGTTGTCCTCATATTACTTGGCTGCCTGAGCCACCTCCATAATACTATATTCAATGGCGCTGCGGCTCAAGCCATTAGTCATTTAAAAGGTGCAAGTACGTGTTCGTGACAGAGTCGCAAACCAGCAGCCACTCAAGCCACACAGCCTTTAATAGTCATCATGATGGTCCATAAGGAGTTTTGACATTACCTACATTTTCTTAACCTATATTTATCCTATATTCTAGTAGATAAAACCTCTGTCCTACAAAGAAAGAGATGAAAGTACAGCGTTCACCTTAAAACAACAGAGCGATGAGGAAGAATCTTCTTATCAGAAAGGAGACATTGATCTATACAACTACTTATTGAGCTAAACTAAAACCTGGGACTTGTTCAGGAAGACGAAATGTTTCTGCATTGTTCAGATACAAATGAGTGGAGTTGTTTAGTAAATCCATCACAGTTTAAGATACTTGAATTGTGAGCTTTCTGTTTTACATGTGTTTTTTTTCAGAAACTTCTTTGGAAAATTACATTTTAAGCTTCATTTTTATTACCAACCTAAGGCCACACATGGAGAAAAGACAAATTTATACTCAATTCAACGAATGCTCGTCATTTTTCAAAAGCAGCTAATCAGATTTCTGCGATTAAATCTGTACTGTGATGGATTATAATTAGAATCAAACTAATCATATTACTGTAATCATTTTACATCTGCAGCTTTTATCAAAGCTGGTCCAGTGCATTTTCAAGCAGTGATCCAAATATTTAAATGCATAAAGTTGAACAGAAGGTAATTTCCTGTCCTTGTATTTGTGTGTAACTTCTCTACACCAATACGTTTGCATCTGTAACACTGCTGAACACCTGGCTGTCTCTGAACGCACCCCCGGGTCCAGGAGGCTAATGTTACTCACCCTTGCTTGGGCTTCGCACTAATGCCACGGCAACGCAGCAAACACAACACACAAACCCCCCCCCCCAATAATCAGCCAGCGTTACATCAGAGCAACTAAAAGTAATACACAAGGGAAAAAACAACAACCTACTAGAAATAAACAATGTCCTGCTGAAATAATCAAGAGTGACCAGAGTGTGTCTGTTTACCTTCCAATGGTGTTAGGCAGTGAAGTCAGCTGGTTGTCATCTACCTTCAGAGTTGTGAGCTTCTTCAACATTCCTGTACCACACGCAAGGGCACACATGGTCACATAAAACACGCTACAGGCATGGAATTGGCCTAATAAAGAAAACCTCAGCTGAGTTGGAAGCTACCTATAGAGTCAGGGAGGCGCTGCAGCATGTTGGAGGACAGCAGCAGGTCTTCTAAGGCCTCGCAGCCTGAAACGTCCATGTCCAACGTCTCAATGCGATTCTTAGCCAAGTCCAAGTAACGCAACTGCCGAAGCTTCCCTATCGACTGCGGGCAGGAGGGTGAGGAGAGACGGGGACATTCGCATGAGCGGGAGAGGACACGTGACTGAGGATCAAACACGTCCGAGGATTTCTCACCCCGGGAATGGACTGTAGAGAGTTGTTGTCCAGCCACAGCTCCTTTAAGTTGTGGATCTGCTCCAACGCCTCTGGCTGCGTCATGCAAACAGATCAAAGCTCATACTTTACCAACAAATACAAAAAAAGCAGAATCAAATTTGAAACCAAAAATATACAGTAGATCTTTGGTGCATCCACAAACCAAGGCTTTGTGAAAATCAAAAACCCTCTGAGGAAACTGTTGGCGAAGTGAGACTGGCAATCGCTCCCTACGTGCCTACTCTCTCTTGGCAGGAAGCAGAACGCACAGACAGCCTACTCCTGTCAAAGTCGACTTCCTGTCTGAACCTGACGCCCCGTCTTCCTCCAGCATGTTGCCGTGCTCCATTTCAGGGTCCAGCTGAACTGTGCTCCATCCCTAAATGAGACCATCTACAGAGGATTCGACATATGCTGCGTTGGGTCTGGAGACGTAAACTTTGAAGGCGACGGCCCCTGAAATGGGACACGGCATCTGTGTTTCTGATTCTCGCCTCACTCGCGCCTTTCTACAATCACTGCCTACATCTCAACAGATAAACCGGTTCTGAGGCCTGAGTGCACGTATAAAAGTTGATGTAGAAATTAAATTAAATTGGTTGAAATCTCACCAGTTCAGTGAATTCGTTGCTACCTAAATCCAGCCTCTCCAACTGTGTCAGTCTGTGGATGGACCTGAGACGACAGAGAACGCGGTTACAAGTCAGTTTGAAATGACATCAATTACTGTCCCATCACAGCAACCGGTCGAGGCACAGGCTTCTGCTGGAGCTTTGTCTATGGGATAAAACTGCTGTGAGTGCTATTAAAGTTGGGCTTTGGATTGGACACGGGTACTGCATTATTACCGGCATTAGCACAGAACTGGTGCTTTTGGCCCATCCAACCAAAGCTACTCTTTGTTTTTCAAGGCTTAGGTGCGTTTATAGTGGAGAGCGATAACCTCAATGATAAGATAACAAACAGGAAACATTTAGGCCTCATCAGTATCATCAGTATCCACCAACACCTGCCCTGGATAAATATAGATTTAATCTGCACCCCTCAGAGAGCAGGGACACATTTGGTGATATCATGTAGCATCTGTGTGTGTGTGTGTGTGTGTGTGTGTGTGTGTGTGTGTGTGTGTGTGTGTGTGTGTGTGTGTGTGTGTGTCTTGTCCTTCTCTTACTTTGGCATGGTTTTCAGGTGGTTCTCTCTGAGCTCCAGGATCCGTAGTTTGGAGAGTCTGATGAACAGAAGGCACAAGGAAATGTAAATGTATTTACTGTATCCCTTGTCATCACGCTAGTAGGTGGCATTTAATTATTTTGATCTTGCACTAAAGTGTTCTATTCATTCATATGATGCACTTTGTTTGCTGCAACATATGAGAGGAAAGATGCTGATTTTCTAGTCATTAGTACAGGATCACGTTGAATCAACCCGACTGTGTTTCCTCATTATGTTTATGAGACAAGAGGCACCGAAGGCTTTGTAAAAACAATTTGTTTACACGTGCAGAGACGCGACTGATTCCATGAAGCTAATGATTCGGCACGTCGCATCCGCTTACCTGCCAAAGTTGGCCGGCAGGTACTCGAGGAAGGCATCGTTTAAGAAGAGCTGGGTGAGATTCAAGAGCTGCGTAAAACCATCTGGGAGTCTGGAAGAGGGAGATGGACAGAAACAAAGCAGCGATGGGATAAAACGCAGACCATGCTCCATAACGACACGCCTGAGGAAACGGTTAGCTGCTGTCAGCCTGCAGTTGACTCATCTGCATACGAACACACAAACTCTGCCGTCTGCGCTGTGCTTCACAGCCGCGCTTCATGCATGTTGCACGTCCGTAATATACAGCAGAACGGTGGGAGCTGCACATTGGTGTCACTACGTCCCAGTGCAGGATGCGAATCATGAATGCAGCAGTATGTGTTGGTACAGTATGGGCCCCGGGGATATTTATACCCTCTGTGCTGCTATAAACGGGATGAGTGATCATGTCCTGACACCAGCGTGTAACGGAGAAAAGTCGGTTCCAACAGCGAAATACAGGCATCAAACCACAAAAAGGCGGCTCCAGAAAAAAATCCTGTGAATTTAAAACGACATCTCTGTCTAAGATGAAGAAACCAGTGCTGTTTTTCAGAAGTCTTTGACTAGAATTAAAAAAAACTTCACAGGTTAGTCCAGATGTGATGCAGGTGTCGTTGGCTTACTTGGTGATAGGGTTGACACTGGCTTCCACCACTGACAGGCCTTTACAGCATTTTATATTGTCTGGAAACTCCTGAATACCTGTTGGGGAAAAGGGTGAAGTAGTGACAATTACTCTTGAATCATTCTCTCAAACAGGAGAATTTCCTGCTTTCTTTGTCAGACATGATGGTAAATGATCACGAGGCATTTGGTTTTGGCCGAACCATTTTTACTGATGTCCAGCTCCTTGAGGTTAACCAGGCTGGCGATGGTGGTGGGCAGGTTGGACAGGTCGTTATCAGGCATGCTCAGCTTCTTCAAAGCCTGGCAGTTGAAGAGTTGCTAAGGAACGAAAAAGCAAAGTGACACGGAGCTTTACTCCAAAAGTGAAAGCGTGGCAACAATTAATTAATTACAACAATTAATTATTGAGACATGTTCAACCTGTAATTTCCACCGGCTCACGACAGCTAAAATTGCCCTTGAGTGACAACCACAATCATGTGGGGACACGCGGGAGAAAGGGTGTCTGCCTAAACTACATCCTCAGCATCCGCACAGGATGGAGGCCTGAAAGAGTCACAACCAGTGGGTGATCACCTAGATCTGAGGTTTGATCTGCAGAGCCCCTGAAAAAACAAAACAGCTGCTTTGAATTCCCCGCGCCACGTCTGGTCAGCGGCACCGAGCCTCATTCACACATCTACAAACATACGCACGCTGCTCCGTCCAATCATTTCCCCACTGTGTGATGTGAAGTCTCTAATTTTGTCTCATAATTACAACAAGCATATGCTCACACACATTCAGCCCCACAGGCACTTTCCAAGAGTTTCCAAGTCACCTAAGCTGGATGTGTAATAATTAGAGGGAACTCATGCAGACGTTATAGCTGTCATTAAATAAACCCTACAAGAGTATTTGTGTTATTTTTTACTGGCCTGTTAAAGCAGACCAATATTTTAGCTTTTGTCAGAGACTGAGGAGCTTTAGCTGCTCACACGCCGCTGACATTAAGGCGCTGACAGCCTCAGCAGCTTTCTACAGCGCTGGCACAAACGCGTACACACTGTTAGCGCTGTCACGGCGGAGGACACTTTGTGAGGTGACACTTACACAGCTCTGCAACACTGACCCCGTCCACAACAGCTATATGTAAAACTCTGTGTCACTGAAACCAGGGCAGGATCTAAACTAAGGGAGACAGGACTGTAATAAACAGCAGCCCTGATTCACCTTGAGACCTGGGAGGACGTCCCTCGTTTCAGGGCGTAACCTGCGTCACATCACAGGTTTCCTGTCACTAACACATCCCTTAATCTTTACACCCTTCACTTCTTCTCTTAACAACAGCTAACAAAATAAGATAAAAAATAATTTAGACAAAACTAATTCAGACTATAGCATATATTTGATTAAAAAAAAAAGAAATCAACATCTAGCAAAAATTGTACCGAGTACAATTTTATCAACCTATAAAAATTAGCGTACTCATTAAAATTGCTAAAGCAGCTGCGAGACCCATAGAGCAGGGTTTCCATGGCCTGGGGTCACTGTAGGTCACAGGTCTGACACGTTAAACTGGGTTTTCACAGCTACCTTGGGCAGTTCCTCGATCTGGTTGGCATCGAGGTAGAGCTCTTCCAGAGTTCTCTCGAAGCTGAAGATCTCCTTGGGGACCTGCTGCAGGCTGCAGTGGGAGTAGTCCAACACCGAGATCACCTCCTCTTCGCCACGGAAGCACCGGCACGGCACCAGCCGGCCGATCAGCTTCCGCTTGGTGGTCATTTCCAGACACTGCACTGTGGACACGAGAAGCAAAGAAGGACGGCGATGAGATCTCTGTGTCCACGTGCGTCGATGACTGGACGTGAACATGAAAATGCATCTTCTGTAAAATGTTAAAAAATAAGTCTAATAACGCTGCATTAATTAATATTGACAAATAATGATGAGTAATGGCGTGAACGAACAACACAGCATTTACACCTACTGCAAAACCTTCTATAAATTGTGAGGGTGTAAAAATGACGCTGAACTCGTCACCCTTCAAACCTACACCAACTATTTCTGCGCCAACATTTGGGAAACGGCCTTGTGACCGACTGCCACCTGGTGCGAAGTGTAGAGAGACCACGTTCAACTCTCACATTCTGCTTCAGGAGGAGCTCCAGCTGAAGACACACATGTGCACTGAATGAGGCAAAGGCCGGAGGCTCAGCAGAAGTTCACATGAGATTTCAGGAGTTTTAGTCAAAACACAAGAGACTTTTCTTTTGTGTAAAACAGCTTTAATGGAGAGAGACTGTAATTAGTCTGAGAGCCTCAAACAGCAGCGTTGTTTGTGCTGCAAATCGAGGGAGACGGATCAGAGCTGTCCCAGTCCTAACACAGAGCTGTCCCAGTTCAGACAGAGCTGTCCCAGTTCAAACAGAGCTGTCCCAGTTCAAACAGAGCTGTCCCAGTCCAAACACTGTCACACACAGACGATCATCAAGAGGCAGAATTTTACTCAATGCAATTCTGCCGTCATTTAAAAAGCCAGAATGAGTCAAACCAGCAAACCTGGGTACAAGTCCTCCAGTCAGGACTCATCATTCAGCCCAAGCTTCTCAAACCCAAATGTTTACCTTCAATCCACTGAAAAATAATGACAGCTCTTTATGGAACAAAGAGAGAATTCTCATTTATGCGACTGCTGCCTCAATTTCCTGTTTGAAACGCAACTGAGTGCAAATCAGCTGCGCCGCAGTTGATGAGCAGCGGGGCAGGAGAATAACAGGAAGTGATGAGGAATTAATTGTGTAGGAGTTCGACAGGAGTCAGAGGGAGGACAGGAGGCGGGGAAGGAGCAGAGGGAGAGCAGAGGATGCTGGGAGATAAGACGCAGGCCTTTATCGCTCCCTAAACACACGTGTCCATCTGCACAGAGACCACTTGAGCTCAGGACGCTCCGTTATCGGCTTCGGTTTGCTGCAAGGTCAGTGAGGGCTGATAAAAACACTGCCGACCCTCCAGGACCTTTATCTAGAAGGGCTGGAACATTAAAATCAATAGCTGAAGCGGACGTAATGAGGCGAGACAGGACTAGTGTTTGTCTGCTGCATGGGAAAGCCCTGCCGCCGTCGCAGGCCTCACACGGCCCATCGGCCCCTTTTTACCCGGCGCTGGTGCTCGATATCAGAGCTGCTTAATTAAAGTCAGACCTTAAGAACCCGCCTGATGCGTTCGGGTGCAGCGTCATCTTCGCACCTGCTCCTGTTCATTCTCAAGCCTCCACACATCCGACCAAAGAGCTGCACGGCTGATTCATATCTGGAATACTGTCGCTGCCGATTGAAGACGGAGGAAACGTAGAGGTGCTGACGCCTCCACCCATTAGAGGTGTTAGCGGTGCGCGGTGCAGTGGAGGAAGCGCGGCGTTCACGGGTCGCGACATCCGGCGGCTCCGTGAACGCTGCATTATGACGAGCAGCCACAGCACACGTCACGTCCATCCCATAACAAGACCCAGATACAGCGGCCACACGGACCAGAACTGACTCAGCACCAGAAAGGTGCACACTCACATTGACTTCAGTTTGTTCTATTTCTTCCATTCCTATTCTTTCATTCCTATTTATTCTCAGCTCGTCGGTCCAGCTGATCTACAGCAAAGTAACTTGGACTCGTCACCAAAGTGACCCAATATAAAAGCACTGGGTAATGATCTGGCACAGTCAGAGGCATAAACACGAGCACACAGTCTGCTAAACAATCTGTTTTTATTAGCTTCTGATGTTGCAGCTGCTTGACGGCGCCCTCACACTTTATTGATGTAACAACTTAAATATGCGAAGACCGAGTGGACTAAAAATAACAGCTTTTTGTGTGGAGAGCAGAGAAGACGAGAGCCCATGTTAGACGTTGGAATCAGGCAAAATCACCAGCAGAGACGGGACGGTCACCGTGACAACATCTGCACAGCAAATTAACATCAGGGAACAACAGCCATGAGTAATATGGTGTGTTATGGAGGGAACTGGAGTCCTTTTCTTCGCATTTCTAAAGCTCTGGTTGAAGCTGTCTGAATAAATGAATGTGGAACGACATTGAAGCGTATCGACTCTTCTCCAGGAGGAGATCTGAAGCCAGTGGCGAAAAGATGAATAGATAAATGTGACAGAAAAGTAGGAAGAGTGTCAGATCCCCAATAAGGCACCAATAAGGAGAAAGCAGGAAGTGAGAGTGGTTGGCTGTGTTGGCTCTAGCTGCTGCTATGGAAACAGCATGACAGAGCAGACTGACTGCAGCAGCACCGCAACATGTGCACACGCACGCACGCACGCACGCACGCACACACAGACACACACAAACACAGACACACACTTAAATAATTACGCTTTGTTCTGTACAGTGTGAGAGCAAGAAGGAAAATAGTACGAGTAGCAAGAGGTGTTGTGAGAACTGTTAATGTAACACACACACACACACACACACACACACACACACACACACACACACACACACACACACACACACACAGCAGCAGCAGCAGTAGAACAGCCGCGCATCAACCGTGGGGTCAGTGGTCTGATTCCCAGTTCCTGTAGTCGTATGTTAAACAGTCCTTGAGCGATACATGAATAAAAACTGATCACATTATTTATTTAAACAAAACAGCTTTTGTTAAACGTTTTTAATTTCAGTTAGTTACAAAGTGATATATTAGATATTCTTTTCACTATATTCAAATGTTTAAACACTTTTAATTTTGTGAATGAGTTTTTCTTGGCTCAGATATTACAGTATTTTATTTCATTTTCTAATCTATAATATTAAAAAAAATTTCACTGTCAAAATCCTGAGGCATGAAAATGGTGATAATCCATGAATAGAGATGTGTCAATGTTGCTTTACTTCTGAATGATTAAATAGAGAATGATTGTAACAGCAGATGGCAAACAAGTGAAACGCGTCCTCTGAAATGTGGTGGCGTAGCAAAGACTGACAACAGATCGCATGGACGTACTCCACTGAAGTACTGCAGAAGTGCTGTCCTGAAGCAGAGCAGCAGCCGTGCATCTACTTCAGCGCCCGCGGCCTGTGAGCGGGCGGCAGCTTGGTGGCATCCTCCTGAATTTCACCTCAAGTCCCTCTTCGGCTCCCTCTTCCATTTGCTCTTCATTCAAGTGTGCGTGTGTGTGTGTGTGTGTGAGTCTCCTGCTGCAGTTCAAGTAGGTGAAATCCCAGGGGGCCCATCACAGCCATCACTTCACGTGCATCCCAGCCATCACCATAGTAATTGCTGTCATAGAGACCGTCTCCCAGGAGCTGGGTGTATTTTTACTCATTCTCCCTCTCAGTCTCTGTCATAAAACAGAACATTCTGCACTCAGTGGGCGACCGCTCCACATTTGGTGACGCTTAGCAGCTCAAATATATCAGACATCCTTACAGCACCTGAACAAGAGCGTCTCCGCGTTTGGGAAGTGTGAGCGCTGCACTGTGCGCGTTCGCCACGGGCTTCTCCTCACTCGCTCACAAGGAAACCGTCACGGGCGCCACACGCGAAACACATAGTAAAAAGCCCACGCACACATGTCACTGACACACACGCTCGCTTGTTAAGTCCGTACAGAGCGTCGGACCTTCACGTCGCACTGCTCCACATTGTCGAGCGGAGCCCCGCGTCGTGTTGTGAGACCGTATCTGTATGTGGGAGGCGGCGAGTTAGTGTAGCCAGGACGGCTTGTTCTCTCCTTAACATTCACTGAATAGCAGTTAGCTGCAGGTACACACACACACACACACACACACACACAGAAAACATCAATGATGGAGCAGTCGGTTTCGTGCACCAGGCGTCAGCGTCGCTTTAAGCCTCTCTGCTGATCGTGGTCAATCTGGACATTCTCACAGTCCCAGCTTCAATCTGTGGCTCCAGGTGGCACGTCTGTAAAACCCAGTGACCCACGCATCAACCGACGCTATAAATAACAGCAACACACAGAACAGCTGATTCACCTGCACCCAAAACGTGGCAACTAATGACGCTCAGACGCAGATTAACAAACGCACAAATGAACCAAGTGAGTCAGAAAGTGCATCTGCTCCGCTGCACCGTGACCTGGAAAGATGTGGCCCAGATGAAACCCGCTCGCGCCCTGGACTGGAAGCGTTCAGGATGTGGCCACAGCTCAGGACAAGTGTCAACGAGCGACAAACAGCAGGATGTAGGAACAGATTCAGACGGAGAAACAAGCAGCCAGAAGGAAAAGAGAGAGACGGAAACAGAGGCAAGGCTGCAACTGGCGTTTTAAACATCTGCATATCCAGCAGATTCCTACAGGAAACCCCAAATATGTCCCAGTGCTCAGTGGGAAGTTAAACTCCTGAGATCAGGTTTGGATTAGCTTTAGACTTGAAGGGATCTGTGTTCCTGCTGAACTCACGTTCAGGTAGGGTTTTTTTGGTAGTTTATTTTTAGGAGACTGATAAAACCACTTACTGTAAATCCTTCCTTGAGAACTTTGTTCCAGCTGATGAAACGTCATCGCTAAACAGACGTTTGACAGCAGGTTATTGTGAGAACAACTCAACGCTCAAACAGGAGCAAAGATGCTGGTGAAAAACATGTGAAACCATCTGATTGAATGATTTGGTCCGGAACTCTTTATTTTCCACTTTCACTACTGCTTTTTTACTTAAGCGTTCATCTACTGTATGTACAGTTGATCCTGATTTTGACTGAAGGAAAGATGTTAAATTAAAAAAAACAACAAAATGATCTGCACTATAAAGAATCAGGTGCTGAATGACTGGAAGGAGCCGGTAAAGGCCGGACACTGGGCTGTTAACGCAGGGGAGCAGGCATCAGCTGACAGTCAGCCGGCTCCTCACAAACAGCGTCCAGACTCACTAAGTTGATATTTGAGCTGAGGGCTCCGTTGTCCAACTGTTCCTGGCGACGCGCGCAGAGGAGTGACTTCGTGGGAGCCTCTGCGCTCCCTCCTCCCCTTCTGTCGCGTGTCGCTCTCTCTCTCTCCATCCACCGTTTCCAGGCCAGCCTCTTCCTTCCTCATCCTCTCCGTTCTCCTCTTCGGGTTGTGCTCAGTGGCCCAGTTCTGCCTCAGACGCCCCGGCACAGCCGTCTCCTCCCTTCTCCGCTCTCTGAGCTCTTCCTCCATCTGTCTCTTTATTCAACTTTTTCCTCCTCGCTCTGTTTCCCCATCCCCACCCCCCACAGACACAGAGCGGGACGCCATCTTCATGTGAGCACAGCAGTTTTGGCTTCCTCTCATCAGGACCGTTTTGATCTCAGTCCATCATTTAGGGCAGAAATGAAGTGAAGTCAGTCTGTGATGTCATGATCATACGTTTGAGCTTTTGTTGCATTTACTTAACAAATGCATACAGTAATTATGTGTTTTTCTTATTGTGGCTTAAACACAGTCATCCTGACCTGAGAAAACAGATGCTGAACCGTTTGAATGTCTCTTGATGTCGGTGTCGGAGTGTTTCTCGGTTCATTTCCAGGCATCTGTTTGCCTATTCTGTGCTGTTTGTTTAAGGTCACCTTGCCACGCTGGTGTCCCAGCAGCTCGCCCAGTGCTCAGAGCCAGAGGGAGGAGAAAGTGGGAAGAAGAGAAACACACTGAGCTGCTACTGTTACAGCATCTTTACACGCATTGACCTTCCTATAGCGCAGTAAGAGAAGGAGGAGGATGCTGAAGTTTGAGCTTATTCAAGTTGGGCATTTTGTGAACTAAATACAAAGCCATTGTCCTGCAGGTCCTGAATGCATCATGAGTTAAAACCAATTAATATTCATTTTAAATTGATCTTCATGTGTTTTCAACCGACTTGATGGAAAGCACAGTTCCCTATTTAAAAGTTTGGTCTTTGTCTTAGAACAACAACATGTTATTGACGCTTTCGCTCCCTCCCACATGATGACTCCACAGCACATAGTTGTGAAGGCAAAAGAATGGTTCACCTTCACCTGAAAGTCTGTGTGTGTACACACTGCGAGCCCTGCTGCTATCTGGAACAAGCTCTCCATCTTTCTGTCACCCCCTCTCTCTGGCTTTCTCTCTGGCCGCGAGTCAATCCCCCCGTTTTTATCCTGCTAGCTGATAGCTGTGCATGACTGTCTGGATCTCTATTCATGCGTCCACTCCATCTATCACCTGCTGCTCCCTCTGTCACTCCTCCATCCTGCTCCCCTCTCCTTCCTTCCCTCTCTGCCGCTCTCTAAATGAAAACAGATAATACGCCGCGGCTTCTCATCTGTGAACTGCTATCCTTTAGCTTCCCAGCTACGCTTTCATCTCTGAAGCCCTCACGACGCTGTTATTCTTTGCTCAAGGTCACTTCCATATTGATGCACAGCGTCTGTAGCCGTAATTGAACCGGCGACCTCTCGGTCAGAGCTCAGTGTCTCTGAGCTCCACATGTGTTCATGCATATCACTGTGCATGGCAGCAGCCATGTGCATTAACGCCACCTAAGTTCCATCCCTAAAGGTTTGTGCTGTGAGCAGTTGCCACGGTAACCACGGGACATAATCATCCAGAATTACCATAAAGCACTAATTAAACGGCGGTGCTGGAGGGCAGCGTGTTGAAAGGCTTTGTGCAACACTCCCAAACCGCTACCTCAGGTGAGAGAAACAGACTGGGAGCTTGAAATCACTCCATACTGCAATCGTACGCAACTTATCCGACACGGTGGCAGAAAAGGCAAACATGCAGCACCGACCTAGTGATGCAAGCAGCTCACACCTAATGCATCATGGGAATCAAAGTCAGAGCCAAGGGTACAGGAGCCGGGAAGCAAAGGCGGTGAAAACTCAGCTTTTCTGCTGCAACAGCCTGAGAAGACGGAGTTTAGTAGCTGCAAGGAACATCTGGAAGCCTGTGTGTCTCACCAGTAAATGCGTGGCCTTGTGGAATAAAGGCAGCCAGCACTTTCACTTCACAAAACTGTTACATTGCAAAAGCTGCACTTCGACTGTAGTGCACTATGTTGATGTGCAGAACAGTGGTCTGATGGTCTACAGGGCGACAACGGGCGCTTTGTGTTGACGCTCATGTGTTTCCTCCTGTTTTCCTTCTTTTTTATCTAACGAGGTAGGAATGCCACTGGCATTTCATATTCATGGTTTAGCCAATTCCAGACACCATGAGAGCCAACTTGAGATGAGGGAGGTGAACAGTGCACGCATGCAAGGGATTTGAACTGTGTTCAGGGGCTAGAAGCTCTAACTTCCTGTTTGGAGAAACAAACAATAAAACGGTGGCTATTAATCTGCTGCACCTCAGAACTCCTAAATTTATGTTTTGCATTATTCTGTATGTAAAAACTGAGGCACTTTCTTGATTCTAATGAAAAGCTGGAGAGCAGTGTTGCATCCTGACGCTGATCATCACCCCCACCTGTCCCCATCCGTTAGCATCAGCACCGAGCAGGCGCGGAGTGACGCACACCTTCAGCGTCGGAGCAGAGGGGACGGGAGGGGACGGGAGGAGACATGAGGGGACAGGAGGAGACGGGAGGAGACATGAGGGGACGGGGGGAGACATGAGGGGACGGGGGGAGATGGGAGGGGACGGGAGGAGACAGAAGGGGACGGGAGGGGACAGGAGGAGACGGGAGGGGACAGGAGGGGACGGGAGGAGACGGGAGGAGACATGAGGGGACGGGGGGAGACGGAAGGGGACAGGAGGGGACGGGAGGAGACGGGAGGGGACAAGAGGAGACGGGAGGAGACATGAGGGGACGGGGGGAGACGGAAGGGGACAGGAGGGGACGGGAGGAGACGGGAGGAGACATGAGGGGACGGGAGGAGACGGAAGGGGACGGGAGGAGACGGAAGGAGACGGGAGGAGACAGAAGGGGAAGGGAGGAGAACCACCGGCGTGGAGCCCACGAGTCACGACACAACGCCGGCTCGGAGGAGCGGTCAAACACGACGCCGTCGCCGTGGCGACGTGGGCACCGCGAGGCAGATCCAGACCAGCCAGTCAAGGGTGAGCCGCTTCACGCCCACACACCTGGGCACCGGCGAACACCAGCATCACGATTCAGCGCGCGTCACAGGAGCGGAGCGCGGCAGCTAATGAGGAACGAAGGGGACGCTTCTTACTTCAGGAAAATGATGCATTAAGTCTGAATCTTCACACTTAAGTTGCAAATGTTCCTGCATACAAAAAGCAACAATACGTCAATGCCACAAATGAGCTGTGGAAACACACACACACACAGCCTGTACTTGCTATTTGTCACTCCCCCACTCCCCTACCTCTCACTGTCTGCCTGTCCTTCTACCAATGGTTCAACTTCCTTATCGGCAGTTTGGACGTTAAATACATTCAATACATTCTGCCTGAGACTGAAAAGAGAGGGTTCATTTTATACGTGCTGAAATGGGGGCGCACCCGACCTCTGATGTCTGATGACACACGGCCTTGTGGGTAATGACCGGCGGTACGCTTGCTGCACATGTGTAAGGATTAGCAAAGACAGCAGCTTATTCCCTCATTGTTAGTTTTATAAGCAGCCAAACATTTTATTCAGCATTCGGATCTGAACACTGCCTGGTAGCAGGCATTAAATCCACTGTTTCCACAGTTATACAAATAGGAACACAACGGTATTCGTATGTGTAACTGCAAATACATGTCAGCTAACTGCACCAGGACAGAGACTTATATTAATATGTCCATGTAGTCACTCAAAGCATTCAGGTTTAGGGGGAAGTCATGTCCTTGTGTGAGCGTTCCAGTAACTGGAGATGACATCACCTGCTCTATAAACTATTACTAAAGGAAGCTAATTGAAAATGTTTTCATTCCTCCTTGAAGGACAAAACTATAGACATGTTTATTAGCTCCAGTCCCGAGTCTTAACCTTCAGACAGTCCTGTAAATCAGCCAAAATGCCTTTATGATGCAGAGACGGGTTTAAAAGTGAAACTGTCCCTCGCGGAAATAAAAAAAAGCTAAGCGAGGTTCAAAGTTCAGCAGTTCAGCAAACACCTCCCTGCGTCACATCATTTATCTCTCTCCATTGCCTGTTCTCGCACACAGCGCAGCTCCGAGCCCTCAGCGCCCATAAGCACATGCATGGATGGACATTCACTGGCGTCTACGGCGACAGAACCCGCTCAACACACTCGCGCTGGTCTGAGGTCTGCCCTCAGTCACGTGCGCCGCAGCGCTCTATTAGCATGGGCACACATCGCTGCCTCCGGTGAGCCTTGGGAGCCTGCTCAACTGTAGGGAAAAACACTGTCAAACAACATCACCACAACAGAGACAGGCTCATGAATGGGCTCCACGTAATACAGCGCTGCATAGACACAGCACCTGGGACAGTGTCTGTAAAGGCATAAGCAATGGTTGCTGTCAGAGCAGTAGAACAGTGGATTCAATCTGCAAAGTAACTATGAATATAGTGAAGCACAAGAGTACTGAGGTTAGTATCACAGTCAGATGATGGTGGATCACTGCATGGTGTTGCTGAAGTCAAAACTGAAGAGCATCTTGCTTTTTCAGTTACTAGGCAACCAGTGTCCTGGTCTCAGGGCTAAACTAAAGGCTCAACATCTGTACACATTCCACACCGTGGTTCGGACTGATGGCGGAAGGATGACCTGAACCCGACGGTCACACAGAACCAGAACCAGAGATCTGAGCGGTCTGTTCATTCATGACACACATACTTTATATTATACTGAACTGGGTTTCTGTTTGTTTCTCTGAGTATAAGCAGCATCACCCCAAGTGCCAGCTTTTCACCAAAAAAACTACTCAAAGCTCATTAACGAGCCGAGTGTTACACTCGGTGACACATTCTTTTATTACACCCCCCTCTCACACACACACACGTACACAGTGCAGTTGAGTTTGACTCAGGTCCACACACACCGTCCAGCTGCTGGACAGGCACTAGAGCACCGCCTGCACAGCTGGAAGCAGCTGGAAGCAGCTGGAAGCAGCTGGAAGCAGCTCCCAGCCACCGACCAACGATCCTGTTGGACGGACTGGTTTTGCTGCTGAAATTATAGTTCTCTGCAGTTTTTTGAAAAATGACAGTGTGTGTTCGTAGCTAGTTGGACTTAGTGACAAAGAAAGATAGAAAAGTATCCGATGTCTTTGTTAGGAAAGAACCTAAACACGAGCTGGTGCCAAGAGAAGAAATGAGATCAATAAAATCAAAAAGCAGCAAGGAGACAGGCGTCATCTCATCCTGGTGTGTGAGAGTCCGTGACAGCGGCGCTGCTGCAGACAGACGCTGTCGACGGCGAGAGATCACTGCTCTCTCCTTCATTCCTCTTCTGTCTGCTCGCTGTTCCTCACGTCGATCTGAGTCGCAGTAATCAGAACGTTGTAAAACATAGAAAGCTGCTGCCTGGGTCAGCGTTTTTATGGTTTCCCTCCATCTCATTTGACTGAAATGTCGACTAATGTCACAGCTGCCTCAAACGCCATCGTCTGCTCCTCACATTCAAGGCTCAGCTCAGAGCACAGCTTGAGGTCAGAGGAGACGGAAGCACATGGACAAACCAGCACAAGGTGCAGCCACATGCTCCTCATCTGTCTGCACTTGGCTCATTTCTGTCTGTAACACTGTCTCCCTACACAACTACTACAACTACAAGCCCCAATGTGTTTCTGTGGGAAAAGTGATTCTACCCAACCAGCTCCTGTTGACATGACATGTACATATCTATTAAAGCTACTCAGGCAGTTTTGTCTGCCTAAATATTTAATCTAGAACTTGTTGCTTTGCAGTTTTGTGACTCTCAAGGTCAAGTTCAGCCATAAGTTAAGATCAGGGGAAAATTATGGGCTTTGGTACAATACACGACAATATCTCACTTACTTCCATCTTCTGCATCCATATTTTACACTAACTCTTCCAAACACGACTCATGCGCCCATGACCCAGGGACTAATAATGGAAATACTGAACACCAGCAAACGTTTACTACACCTCATACTGACTTCCTGTCGAACCTGAATGTTAGAACCACTGTGAGGACTAGTTTTTGTCCCTGGAAGGACGGCGTGAATGGCCACAATGGGACAGGACACATTTATATCCCACCACATGAGTAATACAAGTGCACAGGTGCACACAAAAGTGAGCACATTCAGCAGAAACACAGGGTCAAACCGTATGTCACAGTGTGAAAGACTCGACTACAGAGACACACACACACACACACACACACACACACACACACACACACACACACACACCTGAGTGCAGTGTGAAACACCTTGCTATCCTCCTGCCAGGTCATTTAACAGCGTGGGCTCCTATTGTTTTCACCTGCTTTGTTGTATCACGATGCACTGCCAACAGATTCTACACATCTAAACAGCTGTTCAGTATATTTTCTATGAAAGTGAGCAGTGCAGCTCATACAGTATGTGGCTCCGCTGCCCTATTTTCCACATCTCTGCATAGCTGCCTGCTCTACGGCTCCGCGCTCGCTTTCCTCCTCGTCAGCGACACGTCGTTCTCCTTCCGTGATCCCGTCGCTGTCACGTTGGACGAGAAGAGGCTTCTCGTCGACGGGAGGAAACCAGAGGCTCTGCGAGCTGTCCCTGCACAGTGTCAGAAGAAAGAGGCCGCCTGCTGAGCCACAGCTGTGCACGTCCAGCCCCGTGGCACCGCATGACACTGCCCGAGACGCTGGGCATCGGAGGCCACACAAAACAACAGGCTTCAAACACTATGCAGAGACAGAGGAGACGGCTCCGTCTTCAACAGCCAAGAATCCAGAGTCTCACAAAACACATAGTGACTAACTACCAAAAAGCTTCCACTTGAACACTCGCATTGGTAATCTAACAGTCATTTACCTCAGAATGTCTGAAAAATGCCTCATCCAGCAGCCAAAGACATAAATACACAGTGTACAAAGTACAGCTACAGTATACAACTAATTAATAAAAATGTTTGTGTGTGACAGTTATTATTAAAAGCAGAGAAGCAGGTAAATCTGTGGTTCCTCTTCGTTCTGAGCACCGGTACTTAGATTTCTCAACTCAGCCACTATGACTCATTTTACTTCAAGAAATAAAAAGGACCGAACATGAAAATAGACGTCCAAAGCAACAATGTGGCACTCATCAAATTAGATATTTTACAAGGCTGCACAGCAGCAGGATGCATAATCTGTAAGTCGAGCCAAAGAATTATGTCACCTCGTGAAGACCGATGCGCATGACGCAACCATGGCAACGCTGTCACTGAGCACGGACAGCGTGGTGCTCCCATACAGATCTGTATCACACGCACAGTTGGGAAACAAAGGAAACACAAAAAAACAGCTAAATGAACAAAGCAAATGGGATAAATTTATCCTGCGAGCGCCCGGTTTGGAGCAGCCTCCTGCAGTCTGTGTGAACCCACAGTACAGAATGTGCCGTGACCAAGAGGATAAGGTTTGTGTCTGTTCCTCCTCCCTGCCCCCCCCCTTCCCCTGCTCCGCTCCGCTCTTCTCATGTTTGCTAAAATCCCACAAAGGTTTCTACCAAGGATTTCTGTGCTTTTAGGAAAATGGAGCAAAACTAAAGTATTAAAGTATTTTATGCTTAAGTGGTAAGCGCCGCTTAGCGTCGAGCTCGATCCAACAACAACTCACCACATGTAAGGTGACTTTAAAACATTTGCGTCTTCGGCTTCAAGTCGCAAAGGATTTCCAGAAAAACGTACAAAACATCCACACAAGCTATTTTCCACATGAGTTAATGAAGCAGTAAATTAACATTTGTAAATTGGCTGCTTTGTTTTCTCAACCTCTTCTAAAACATCTGCTGTGAAAGGCTGCAAATAAAAGTCACTGCTACAATCTAAAAAATGCCTTTCTACTAGATAGTAAAAACATCCTTAATTCAGAGACTTTAATTCATTTTCACTGTTAATTGTCACGTGTTTATTCAACATTTTCAGTTTTCTTCATTGTTATCCAAATTCAGCAATTCAAATATGGTTGTAGAGTTTCCATACATAGCTACTGTCCTGTCTGAAGCATCCAAGCTCGAGCAAAAGCAGCGTTTTAATGACTTCCAACGACCGTCTTCACATATCCCCAACCCAACATGATCATAGGCACCGTAACCATCATCCTGGATAATATCACAATCCATCCCTATCATGAAACACACTGCAGATGTACTGGTATTTCTGTTCCCCTTCTCTCACTGGGTCTCTCTCCCAATGGCCCATCACCATGACGATGGGAGCCGGGTCCATGGTTACAGTCACTAGGCAACCAGCAGCATCATCAGTAGCAGCAGCAGCAGAAACAGCAGTGTCCTGTCAGAGCTGTGGTGGAGCAGCAGAGAGTCTGAGCCAACAATTCTCCTCTGGCTGAGTGCAAGTTTGCTCTGCTCAAAGGGAACGTTGATGCGCTTATCGTGTCGTGGAGCCGAAGCCTTGTACATAACTCTCAGCTGCATAATTCAGCCATATACAGCCCACTCTATAGCTCAACTATGGGGTTGAGCAAGAAGAATAGATAGAAGGTGACAGGAGCTGTGTAAAAATACACAGCGTGCAGTACATCGGATACATAGTAGTACGTTCACCATTGCTACTGGTCTAAATGTTACAAACCTTTATCTTTAATAAAAAGTACCAGTTCTACTAAAACGTAACAGAAAAAAGCATCAGATCTGCAACAGCCCAAAGTCCAAGCTGCTCCATTCATTGCACATATACTGTAAAACACAGAAACCCTGTGAACTGTTTGACATTTTGGCAAGAAACAATTGTCTCAATGATCAATACATTACCGAAGTAGTGCAGATATATTTATTTTGGGTCAATATTGAATAATGGGCTGATCTAACTGTGATCAGCATCCAGTAAATCAGCTTCCAATAAGGACAGTAACACTGGTCAACAGCACAGATTCAGTAAATGTGAGTAAGAGTAAGAATAAAGCATCTTCTGCAGTGTTGGGAAAATAAGAATGAAATAGCAACAATAGCAACCGAACTGTTTCACACAAGCAGGAAAAGTGCTACAGAATATAGGCTTACATGCCAACACTACCACTGGACAGCAGGCAATCCAGTTCTTCACACTGTGCTCGACTCTTTCAGAAATCACTTGGGATTCTCTAAAATGTAACAAGCAGGGGTACAAGTAGTTACAGTAGGGCAAAGCGTAAACCCTGAGCAAACAGCAGGTATGAGGTCAAAGATCTGCTCCAAAATGTTATTATTAGACCTGACTGCAAAGCCTGATGAAAAGGGAATGGAGCCATCGGAGCAGCGCGGAGAGAGGCTCTGAAATATGTTGCATTGAAGACTGTAATTAAATATTCCCTTTGATTAGCGCTCACCCCTTCATCCGTGTTGCTGAAGCGCTGTGCAGGTCAGAAAGACACGACACACGAGCCGCAGCCTCAGAGGAACAAATTAGAGCAAACAAGAGCATTTATAAGCCAGCGGTTGGAACAACTTGAGCATGTGCAGGTGCACAACGTCTGCAGTAAACCATTCAGGCAGATGCTTGATGAGCCTTTGTCTTGATGCTTGGAGAAGCATGACAGACTGATCCAGCTGAATAATGGGTGAGAAGGAGCAATAATAGCCCAGATATGAGCGTGTGCTCCGCCGTGATGGCTCCACACTATCGCTGCTTGAGGCTACGCGTCGCGGTAGGACGCTATATGACACTGCATCATATATCACAGCAGCGTGCCCACACACACACACACACACACACACACACACACACACACACACACACACACACACACAGATATGTTTGTTACAGTAGCTCATCAAAAGCATGAAAGGATGAGGGACCATTATCACATAAATGAGCAGCCACCGTCCCCAGCGTCAGGTCTTGTTGCTTCATAGATGCAACGTTAATGCTCATGCATCATGTAATAAAAATGTCTGGTCTTAACTAAACATGTGGAAATCATGGGAGCCTGTGGTGGAATGCATGAGGCAGTGGGCAGCACATTCATAGGACATAATAATTAACAATGCACATTATTGTTATACTGACGATATATTATGGCTGATGGTTCCGAGATGCCACTGTGAGCGGACAGACTGAATGAAAAATACTGCAGCAGGTGTGCGTCCTTACGCTGTAAAGTGGAGTAGTTATCCATCTGTCAGGTTCCTGGTGTCAGATCCGTTTGGCAAAATAAATGAACGAACTTAAAAGATGCCTTCGCGCCCCAGGATCCGTCTAGCGGGACGAGCCGAACCGGTGTGGAACCAGAGCCGGTATCCGCGCTGCCAGCTGCCCCCGAGGCCACGCAACCGATGACCTGAGCTCGTGCACCCGACTGGAGCGACTCATTTCAGGATCATTCCGTAAATCCAAGTCGCTGCCGCGCCGCCACACGCCGCCTTCGGTCGGATTCTCCTCCCCGGGTTTCTTTACAAGACGCCTCGCTCCGCCTCCATGTGAGGAAAAAGGGCCGAGATGCGGGCGCGCCAGTGTGCGGTTATTAAAATCGCACCGCAGGAACGGATGCGTGACCGACGGACCGAGCGGCGCCCTCCTTCTTCTCCGTTACCGAAAATCCCGCTGCAGGGAAAACACATTCAGCGGGAGCGTCTCCTCCCATCTATCCCCCGTAGAGAGAAGAGCGAGGAGGGGGGGGGGGGGGGGGGGGTGAAGATGGAAAGAGGACGCCGAAGTAGGTGCGTTAGCGCGTGCGCGCACGTGTGCTCTAAGCCCGTTTGTGCACGACGTGCGTTAGAGAATCAAGTGTAACTGGTCCCTTTTATCTCATCTCATGCCGCTGCACGCGCTCAGCGCAGCTCGTCCCTGAGACTGTTGCCTCGCTGCTTCCATCGTTTCCTGTGAGAACATGTCGACAGAAATAGCTCAAAGTTCCCAAAGACCGAATGAGCGAGAGGCTCTTGTGTGACATTTGCACGTTTTTGTTTCCACGATGGTCCGGGTGACGCATAAATAACGACACTGCAGCAAAACTAACGTCTGAGGAGCTAATGACCATGAATGCACAAATTCATTTATTCATTTCATTCAAGTAACGTCAATCAAAGCATGTCCTCCGCATGAGGTCAGCACTCCATGCGTGTAGTATATAACCTATAGAATCACCTGGACAGGTGAACCCGACCTAAGGTGTGATGGTTTTAACATAACTGAGAACCTTCAGCTTTTCCTCACTTCACTTTACTCAACTCTAACAAATCACATAGTATCATTGTGCCATCTGTGCCAGTTGGCAGTGCCAGGACAAAGCTCCAGCTAATCCCAGATGGCAGCACTGGGATTCTCCAAGATTGACTGAGTTTAACAACAGTCTGTGAGGAAACAGGAAGCAGGCCAAGCATCCCTCAGCCGTGAAGTCATCGCTCCCTCCGTCTCCCAGTCGTTTCTGTCTTCACGGTGACCTTCAGCCGTGTCAAAACCCCGAGAAGATGGTGAAGCACCAGCAGCTACGCAACATCGGAGCTCCGCTTCTACCTCCAAACCTCTGAAGAGCCAGCGCGAAAAGGTTCAAGGTTTGACAGCTGGAATGGAGTTTGTTGCCTGGCAACGACAGTAACCAAAGTTGGAAGTTGGGCCTTTTTTGAACTCTGTTCATTCTTCCAAAAATAGAAGTGTTGTTTTTAAATGAAGATACTGGACAGTGATCAGGTGTGAACACGAATGGAAAAAGTATTTGTTAAAAGTTGGTTAGTCGCATATTTTCAAGGCCGTGAGTAAAACATGTTGGTCGATTGTGTGAAATGCTGAGAAATAACCAGATTTCTCCCAGCTCTGAGAGGAATATTCATGAAGCTCGGCTCCAGTGGTGTGACGCTCGCGTGCTCCTGGCGACACATGGAGGCGAACGAAAAGCCAAAAGGACAAAGCGCCTTCTTCAGTCTCATCAGGCCGCACAGTGAGGGGTGAAGGACCCCAGAGGTCCACGAGAGCTTCCATGAAGCCAGTGACATCAAAACGTGAAGTAAATATGGAACTGCTCATTTTAAACCGTGTAACATTTTTTTGGCTGTTGTTGTTTTTATTGCATGTCATTTTTCAGGCAGCTTAAATTCAGCTAAATTTGCCCACAGGTCCTGTTTCGAGGAGCCAAGCACAGACATGCTATAAAACATACACTGCAGGTCACGCTGCTGCACATTTCCAGAGCGCGGCTATTTCAGGCACCAAATTGCATCTGCTTCTCCCCGCCTCAAACCTACTGTATTCTGTGAGTGTATGTGGAATTACAGTGACGCTCATAATATCACGGTGGCAGGATTCACAGCTGTGCACATTCAGTAATAACCACGTCAGAGCAAACCGTCAGGTCCCAACTCTAACCTGGAAAGTCGTTCTACAGTGTATTAGTTCTCTAATTGTAATGACTGACTCCCAATGTCGGCCAAAGTTAAACAAGGTGCACATATTTCTGAAGACCTTCTGACAATAGGCCGGTAGTGACCCAGAGACATGGAACCATCTAACCAGCACTGATGCAGCCTGTTTGTCCCAAAGGGAAGGGGTTGTTCAGAAGGTAACAGGTCGTCAGCCTGGTTCAGAGCCGATAGAGTGGCGTCATTAATCACTGGAGCCTTGAAAGGAACTTCCAGTTGCTACAGAGGCCATGTGAGAACAGGGAACGTAGAACAACTGAGGGTGAGTGGGTTCATTCATTTCAGCGTCGCGTCATGAGGTGTGAATTTCAGCAGTAGCAGCTGTAACCAAGTTGGCGTGGGTTAAACTTTATCCATGATTTCTTCATGTATCTTCTTTTGCAAATTGAGCTACGGTAGCTTGTGTTTTGGATTTTACTACTTAAAAATCTTTTAATTTGATAAATAATACTCCAAACTAGCAAAACAATCTGAAACAACGACAACATCTTCATTCAAAGAGTCCTGTAGAGAAACTAAACCACCAAACCCCAACAAGCCTGACTTCATGGGTCTAAAAATAAATCCCTAATTGATTGATTGAACAGAGCAGATCACTAAGCTGCCTTGTCCCACAGGCTTCTTCCTGCCAGTATGAAATGTCTGTGGTTGCCACGGAAACATAGTTTCATGAATCTTTCTATTTTTTTTCCCACGCTAGAAGTTGCAGTTTACGGAGCGTTCTTGTGCACAGTGCCCACTACTGTCTGCACTGAAAGCTCCCGGATCTGTGAGGTATTAGTGTGGGAAGACACCAAGTTTTAGTCTGCCCCCACTGGGATGACTAATTGGCTGGCTGGCTGGCCACCAGGCTGAACGGCTAACTGGGAACGGAGACGAGGTGAGGAAAGACGGGGAATACGAGGGACTACATGGTAGGTAGGAGTGCGAATTTGGACGCGGCGACGAGATGAATCAGTGGAGATGCAGAAAGGTAGCGATGGCAGACTGTTTCTGAACGCATGCTGCTTCACAGGCTGCAGAATATTCCTGCTACATATGACAGCACGACCGCGAGCCTGACTTAACCTTAACGTTCTAGTCCTCAGGATTCTCAGAAACACGTTCTTCTTCCTAAGCACCCACTTCACAGAAACGAACCGCAAATTTCCTGGTTTGTAATTTAGTTTCTGAAAAGGCTGGAGAATACATTCACTCCATACTGCACTACACCTTATAAGGCGTTTTGTGAATGGGTGTTGCTAGGTAACTGGAGAGCAGCAAAGCACGGCAACTTGGCTCCTCTTTTTAAGGATGAAGACAACAAATTTAAACCAACGGAGCTGTTGATACTGTAACGGGAGGAAACAGCCGTTTAGGAAATCGCTGCCATTTTTACAAAGAGAAAACAGACAACATGGACGCTTTAAAACTCGATGCGGCCGAATGAAATGCACCATTTTGCTCCTGGATCTGACATCACTTCACAGCTGAGAAATGCAGGTTACACCTTATTAGCTGTGCGGTCTAATGAGCTTCTCCCCAGTGTTGGCACGCACCTGACAAACTAAGGGTCAAAGGTCAAGAGTTTGTCCTTGTACTGCTTCATCCTGGTTCCATCAGTTACATTTGTCCGATTTATGTCCTAAGTGATGTTTTTTGTTTGGTCAAGACACATCAGCGTGTCCAGGACATTCCGCATCCGCTTATCTCTTCATTATCTATCTATGTGTTTTTTATTATCTCTATGCTTAAATTCCTGCATTTCTCCCCGCTGCTCACACTTTACCTCACACATCCTGCCTCGCACTCCTATGCCTCCTCTTCCTCTCACTTGCGTCAGCAATTCTGCTTGCTGATGAATATATGAATGAGATTAAAACACACACACACACACACACACACACACACACACACACACACACACACACACACACACACACACACACACACACACACACACACACACACACACACACTTGCAACCATCTCCACAGTTTACAGTACAGGTCCAATTCTACATGCACCACAGAAGAAGTTGTGTGTAAACTATGGTTCTGCAGAACCAGTAGGTATAACTGGCCCTTAACTCCAGGACACCCAGGGATGGAGGACGATTTAAAGTGAAGCTGAAGAAATTGATAGTAGCAACACCTAAAAGCTCCATGAGAAGCTCAGGTGGAGCAATCCATGTGAAGATAGAGACAAAACACAGATGTGCGTAGAAAGACAGATGCTGTGAGGCGGCGATGAATGGAGTGCCACTTTTTCTTTTTTCTTTTCTCTCTGTTGCTATGGCAACCGTTCCTGCCATCGCAGACGACGAAAAGATACCTGTGGAGAGGACAAGACAGCAGAGGAGCAACCCGATAGATGAAGATGGATGGAGAAGATGTGGAAACAAACGACTTGTTTTACATTCCAGACCATGGCGTCGAGATGCAACCAACGCGTCTGCACCGGGAAAAAAAGCTTATCACCATCAGTTCAGCAATAAAGTTGCCCTTTCAGTATTTATGCCTAAAAACACTTCAGTATATCAAGACGGTTTCTGAGAAAGCACCAGAGCGGAGGAATCTGGATACTCGTGCATCCCTGGAAAGCAGAATCACAGATAAGTGGATCATGCTGCTGTTTAAGTGAATTCACCTGAAACATCTCTCTCTAATTCAGAGAATTACTCTCAGCTCCAGTGTCTACTCGCTTTACAGTGAAACCCCTAAAGTTCATTTTGGGCCAAGAAACAAAGCTGCACTGTTTGAAAAGGTGAACCTTCAAAATGAAAACGGTTGCTTGTGATCAGGCCAAGAGGGAATTCCCCAAATGAGCCCAGTTCAGCCAAAAGCTGGAGGAACCCATGATGCACTGGTCGCTTCCTGCGATCGGCCACCGAGCAGGTTCCTGTGCCTCCGATGCCTTTTCATGCCACTTAACAACAGCATCATTATGTTACTGTGATTGTGCTATACTTAGCGGCCTCTGCTAAGCACATAATCACATTATCTTAATCACAACAACAATGGCTACCTCTTACCCATATTACTGCCACATCAAAATGCAACAGTGTGTAGGGCACGTTCCAGCGTTTACAGTAACGCACTGTAGTGGTGCATGTTAACACCTGGTGGGTCCACGAGCGACTCACACAGGAGCTGTTCGTGAAAGCCAGTTCAGTTCAGCTCAGTCTGGAGATTCTGTCCCATGCGATTCAGTTGTACTTGCCCGACTGTTCACCACTGCTCAGCTGCTTCTCTAGCAAAACAAAGTGCAATCACGAGCAGTTTTGGAAAAGTCACGAGCTGTTTAGAAAAGCACAAAAACAGAACTAGGAAAAAATGTCAAAGCTGGATACACTCCATGATGGGTTTAAACTGGAAATAGTCTCTTTTTTTAAGCATGTGCATTAATCAGACTACAGCCTTTACTACAGACCTAGTACTGCCCCAAAATGCACTTGATGCTCCTGAACTAACTTAACCATTAAACAGTCAATGCTCAAAAGCTCCAGATTGAATCGAGGCCTAGCGTGTTCTGAGGGAAACGAATGCACATCCTAGCATTACTTTGTACTGTGTTAATTACAACCCAGTCATGTCAATGCGGCAACAAAAGAGCATCAGTTCTATTAGAGCGCGGAGATAAAGCTCCTATTATAAATGTATAATAGTAACATCAAGGCCACAGAGTTCTTTAAGTATCATATGAGCATTTCTCCCATGTAAGTTTCAAATCACGACTTTAACTGTAAACCAACTGACAGCAAACTGACTAAATCTGACATGTTCCATACAGTACGTGTCCTTGAGAAAATCAGTTCCACTGTGACGGCCAAGGCCGCGCTATAGTGTCCAGTTAATCCCTTAAAGAAACGTGGAGCCGAATAAGACTATGTGCTTTCTTAGCGAACGAGAAGAGGAACTAGACTCACAGTAAACTTATGTAGAGTTAGATCACAGATTACAGCCACAGCGTGTCCCTAAACAAGTCACTGAACCAGAGGCGGCTCCATGGTCTTCATCATGTAGTCTTCATCATGGTCTTCATCAAGCAGCTGGACGGATCGAAAACTGAAGGAACAACCAGGTCATGAAGGTTTCAGCCACGCTTCTTCTTGATTGTCTGATACTGTACATACAGGTTGGAAATAGGCCATTATCTAATTATCTAATCTCTTAAACCTTAGTAAATCTGAGAGACTATGGTTCATCCAGTGCAGTTAACGAACATGCTGTTGTGTCCTGCAGTGTGTGTGTGTGTCCTTATGTACACACTGCATATGGATGACGCCACACACCTGACTACCTCAGGATGAATGACGGCCAGAGAAATAGTGTGTAAATAAGAATAGTATCTAGAAACCCAGCTCCACTGAAGCCACAGTTCTTTCATTTATCTTAGCTTCATGTTTCTGTGACTACAATGTGCTCAACAGCCCTCAGAAGCGATTAGCATGAGAAGCCAGGAGATTGATGTTAAAGCCACACAACCAGGCTCCTAAACACAGGCTGGCAGACATCAGTAGAGAGAAACGCTATGAGGATATACAAATATAGCAACAAGGCTTACAGTGAGACTCAGTCAGAGAAGCCCAAGGACCAGGCTCAAATTGTCACTGTGCACCTGAATATGTGCTTCAAGAAACACAAGAGTGTTGAATTCTTCCACTAGCAGTGGGTTTGAGCAGATGGAGGGACATGATAGAGGATAGATGCAGAGATGTCTGCTTGACTGCAACAGCAAATATCACAGCACGGTTTAAATTATGAGTCCTGTATTTAAGGGGGAGACTGCAGGTGTGAAACGCTTCCTAGTGCGAGATAACAGCCAGAAGGTTCAGATCCTGAGAGCTGAACGTGTCCAAACTGCTTTGAAAGGTTTGGTAAATGAGTCTGAGATGCCACCTAGTGATTCTGATAGGACCACCCCAGTCAACTGCACCCTCCTTTCCCTGACTCAGCGAACGGGGATGAGTAGGACCGGTTTCCACGGCAACAGCAGATAGAGAGAAAAAGGACTGAGGGGAAAACCACAATGAGGCTGCAGCACTTAACTTGGCCCATGGTACTGTGTGCCCACGCAGACCCCCCCCCCCTGAAAACTTCAGTCAAATAAATCAGCGTCCGCTTGTCTGTCCAACAAAGAGACGGAGGTTAAGGAGGCGAAACCAACAGTGAAACATAACACGTGAGAATTTCATGAGCTGCAAACATTGATGTTGATTTGAAAGACTGTTCACAGGAGAAATTTAAAAAAAAAAAGATTTGTTCTACTTTGCATTGCACCGCTCTCGTGGCTCTAGTTGCTTGAACGCTACGACTGTGTGTTGCCAGAGACGTCTGATTGGGCGCATGCAGCCCAGCGGTGCGTCTAAAAGCAGACGAGCAGAGACGAGATCCAGCTCCACCTCAGCGTTTACTGAAGTGCCTGAAACCCACAACCTTGCACTCCTGGAACTTTCAAACCCACTTCACACTGTAAGCGGCCGGGTGCAGAGGCGAGAGAGAGAGCAGCACTATTAAGCTGCCTTTTAAATATTCACGTAACCCTTTCTGTCTCCTTTCGCGTGTGTAGCCGAGTGCAACGCAAACTTGAAATTAACCTTGTTCCACAAACTGTTAAAGCACTTTATCTCCTCATTTCTCCCTCTCACCCCTCAGCTCCCCACATAAAAGTCGCTGATGCTGGCACACACATGCGAGGGCCTGTGAGTCATCTCGCCTCGTTTCCTACCTTTACTTGGGCCAATGGAGGTTCAGATGCTGGGTAAGAGGTGGCGCTGCAGCTGTCAGTCACCCTGGAGATCAGCGGCTGCTGGAGCTTATATCCCCAGGTGACGGCCTGTGGTTGGACAGGTTCATCTCTGCCTCCTTGTAAGCCTGCCCACTGGGCCCTGAACGGCCTTATGGGTAACGCGTTCTGCTGATCATCCTAGCGCTTTGCCGTTCAGTTAAGCTGTCAGCAGCAGACTTGTAGAATCGCCTTCTGCTGTCTTCATATAGGCTTCCTGTGTAAAAAAAAAAAAGAAGTAAAACAATTCATTTAAATTTTATTAGTTTTTGTGCTGATGTCTCAAACGTCTTGTTGCTTGCTTGAAATGCTTTAAGGTAAATCCCTTCTAATGTAAAAGGCTCCTTCAGAGCTAATGCAAGATATTTATCTGTAGTGTAATTTATGTATACAGTCTATTTACAGTTATATAAATATTAATGCATAATAAGAAATTGGCTACTTTGTGCTCTGTGCTGATTTTAACTTTATTTCCTTTTTCTCATACCTCCACTAGCAGAATCAGCTGAGCTAAAAGCAGCATAGAGACCCAGTGTGACAATGTTAGGTTGAGGATCTGTCACATCTGTGTAATAACAAAGTGTCTGTTTTGGCATTGATGGGAGACAATAAAGAGCTAAGAGTGAAATTAAGCGTTCTAAATACTGATGATTTCCTGCCCCTGCATCTGGAGGCTTCTTTCATCAGCTGTCGTCCTGCACACTTCTTACATTATCACGCGTCTGCTTTTATCCTCATTCCTCCTGCAGATCATTTCAAATGAAAGCCTCATCTGTTTTTATTCCCCTGCACTTAAAGTCAGTCTAACCGAGTAACAGCCAGTTTCATTGTTATTAGATTTGCTACTTAATCTTTCACCCACAATGAGCGTGGTTTGAGTAACTGAGCAGAATTGTTGTAATTTCATCATCTGTTTTTAGATTCATGACATACACATGCATGTGTTAGCTGAGAAATACTATAAACAACTGAATCCAGATCAGCTTTGCTTTGATCAAGCACTCTATCCTGTAAATTCCTGCGCTCTTGTCGCTTCACCATTTTCCTTGGTTGCACTCAGGGAATTAATTCAAATACAATCTGTTCTGGCCACAAGTGAAACTGAATTGTGGCAAGCTACATGATTGGTTGGTTGTGAAATGAACAATAATTCCCACCAACAATGAGAAACCAGCAGCAGCAGCAGCATCCCGTGTGTTTGTGTGTCAGTTTGTCTGTCCAAGTAATCCACATGATATCCAGTAATGCCTGGATGCTCGTCACCATGGCGATGCCGCATGAGTCATCGTGGGGTTTGTTTGGGAGACAAAGGCCTATGTTGAATGTATCATTATGATTAGAGACAGCGAGGGTTAGCCTAGATACCAGCACTCACATATGCAAATACTTTATATAAATACACTGCATTAAATAGAAATAGTACTCAGTACTTCAATGCAGTCCAACATCTCTATTCCAGTGAGCAATGTCACGCTTGTCATTCATCCTCCCTGCATCCAAATAAAAGCAGATTTCCAGCCTAGAATAGCATCCAGCGTAGTCTCCAAGCCTTCCAAGGTTAGTGTACAAGTGCTTTCTGACTATTAAATAATAAATAAAATAGTACTTATATGTGTCACCAGCATGTTTTTTTCTGAAGCTGGAGCCCCAGCAAAAGTCGTATCATATCGCATCACATCGTATCACATCGTATCACATTGTATCGTATCATATCGCAGGCTGTTAAGATAAAAAATAGGCTTTTCATAGTTAATTTGAACTAAACATTTTAAATTTGGTTTGGTTAGAGTTGAAGCACTATTTTCTATTGTCATTAAAAACTCTCCTGCCCAACAGTAACAATTACACTGGAAGAGACAAAGCCGTAATCTGACTGACTGAGCACAAATGATGCAGGTAAATACATGAATTTGTGTCGGTTCTTGTGTCAGTTCAGTCTAGAAACAGCAGCAAAAACAAATCGGACTTCGTTTCTGACATTAATTCCTGCACGAGACAGAAACAAGCCAGTGAGTGTTTACTGTCTGTCTGGACGCTCCCTCAGCGCCGTCTGTTTGTCCTGCCTTTCCCCGTTCACCTTCCGCGTGCTCGCTCCCTGCCGTCCATCCTGGCAAACAGAGCAGGAGCGAAGGGTGAATTAATAAAGGAGTGAAAGTGGAGCACAACTCCCTGAGGTCCGCTTTTTCTGGGACGCTCACACAGAGAAAGAAAGAGAGACCCGCACGCGCAGGCAAGAAATGACAACACAGAATCGACACGAGGACCCAGACTCAAACGGCACAGACGCAGCCGCGAATGTGCAAAGAGCCACGTGTGTGTTCATTCCTCAATCCGTACGTCCATTCAAACAGAGCCCACGCCTCAGGGTGGGAGGGGCAGAGGGGTGAGGGGGGGGAGAAGAGCCACGCGTGGAGGGATGCATGAAGTGTCGCCCAAGGCAGCGAGAGCCACAAAGGCCTCAAACTGCATGCGATTCCCCCCGTGCTCTCCTCAATCCTCCCTCAGCACTGTATTTACTTCCCTCCTCTCGGCCCCTTTTCTCCCCTTGCTCTCCTTGGTTCACTCAGCTGCATGAATGGTTTGTTTGACTAAAAATAGATCTACACTGTACAGTTTTGCGGTACAGTGCATAAAGGGAGCCGGTACCATCAGCAGAACCAGTGATACGCTCATCTGGTCATGTATCTGAATCTGTTTCATTACACACATTCACCAAATGTGAGTCATGTTTGTGGCTAAAGCTTTGCTCTACAGGTTAGTGAAGGGCCGTATTGTTTATTAATGGACTACACCAATAAAGCCTGTTAATAATTAAGCCTTCCTTAGCCAGGAGGAAAAAATAAACATCCCTCAGGAGTTTTATTGTAATTCAGAAATGTTGTAGCGGGCACAGCCAAGCACTCAGGATCACGCCAGCAACTCCTCAGCTCCTCAGATCTGCTGCCGGAGCGCGCTCCCTCCCTCTAATCCGCCTGTTTTTCCCTTCTCTGTCACCTCCTCTTCATCTCTCCTTCCCTGTAATCTGCTGACCAAACAAATACAGACGAAGCGGATGAAAGGACTGAAAAAGCAAACTAATGTTTGATTAAATGTTTATGACATGCCTACAAAAGCTGCAAAAGTTAATTAACATGTCATCTGTTTTTGAACCGCGTGTTACCAGGAAACGGCAGTTTGTCCTTTCATAAACTGCTGTGAAATGTTGTGACACATGGCAAAGAAGATAGGAGAAAACACACCGCTCTAATTAAACAGATGCTTTATGATGTATTAATCTCTTTTTTTCTTCCTTATAAACTAAAGCCATGTACAGTAAAAGGATAATATTTGTTTTATCTAATTATGAGATATACAACCCTGTTCATTGTCAGTGTTCCCTCTAACAACATATTTGTATTTTAGATAATAGACAGATAAAAAACAATTCTGAAAATAAAAGTTTTTTTAATGTTTGGGAAATGGGAACATGTACCACACGCCCCAGTCCTGTTTCATTCCATCCTCTGCAATACCCATAAACCCCACAGGGGGCGCTGCAGACATGAGAGGCTTGTGCTTTTAAATTGCAAAAGTTCAGGGGGGCGAAAAGGAAGGAAGTGCCACCTGAGCTGGTGCATTTGATCAGCAGGCCCTGTCAAAATGTGTCTCCATCTCATACATTTACAACAGCAGACGGCTCTGGACTGTAGGAAGGCCAGCCATGCACACACACTCTGTGTACATGAAGACAAGCTGTCGTAGCATGTGCAGAATTAGGCCTGGCATGGCCCTGCTTAAATATCCACTGACTTGAAAAAATGTCTGGATGGCAGCATATGTCTCCCTAAAATCCCCATGTCCGCCTCCGCATCAACGATTCTGTCATGCACAGTCGCATGCGATGGGCACATATGCAGCCGCATACCCTCTTTCCAAAACAGCGTGGAAGCTCTTATACCTACATGAAAAAATGAAGGAAGCCCGTGAAAACACTGAGACAACTGTGAATAAGTGAGAGAGGTTGAAAGTTCAAATTTATTCCAATCCCACTTCTGAAAAATTAATTAGTTAGATTCATTTTTTGTTTTTAAGTAAAAAGTCTAAAAGGAAACACCCGAGCGTTGATTTGAAAATATTAGGGTTCCTGAACTGAAATGCAAGTGATAAAATAATGAATAACCATCAAGGCATGAAGGTTTCATTTGCCTCGACTCCGCGTGGTGGCAGAAAGTGGAACAAAAACTATGTGGAGGTAATTGTGACTGAAGCTTATAGAAAAAACACAAACTGATTTGAGATAAACGTAGACATTATGACTTTAGATGATATCTGTGACGACCTTTTTACTTCTGTCCGTCTCGTACACGGAGGAGTTCAAACTCATTTTTACAGACTATAAAGCAAAGAGATCACTGAGGACAAATAATGTGAAGCAAAACATTTAGGAAGAAAGTGAAAACAGAGGAAACAGAAGCAGAAAGGAGGAGAAAGAAAGGCAGCCTCTTGCAGAAGCCCAGGGGGTATCCTGCTATCCCACAATGCATTGCTCTAACCTACTTTGTTATTTCTGTTTCTGTCTTTGCCTCTGCAGCGCTCTGAGTGGGCTACCTACGCCATGCACATCGCATCGAGCGGCTTGTATGCATGCATTCTTGTACTTCAGACCTTCTGGGGAACAAATTAAAGGGAATGCAGTGTGATGAGCAGTGTGTGTCTGAACGTTTTCTGCGAGGATTCGATCAGAGAACTGGCCTGTTCTAAATCAAGTAAAGGAAAGAGGCCTTACTTAGTAATAGTTATATAGTACAGTATATGTGTATAAATTATATATATATATATATATATATATATATATATATATATATATATATATATATATATATATATATATATATATATATATATATGTACATTAAGGGTGAAAGACATTACACCTGAAGCCTCCCTCCACAGTTAAGAGCCTAGTCATGATCCAAACACATCAAGCATGTTTCTCTATATGCAATATTATAAATGTAGGTTGTGCAACTGGCTCTTTTTCTGAACCTATGAGTACAGTGTGTTTGAGAACTCTGCAACCTGAGTGGGCAGCCTGATGAGTCGTTTAGCAGCAATCTGTTACCGTGGAAACTAATGAGAGAAGCACAGACGACAGGAGTGTGAACCATATATTTCTCTTAAGGTTCAATTTACCAGCAGTTCCGTTGTATTAACACCAGTGACTTCAGGGCGTGGCTGATTAGTAACTGAATGATTTCCAGGAATGCTATAATAAAATTACTGTAAATCAGGTGTAAACGTGGGGGTTGATCAAAACACTAAAGTCACCCAGTGCAATACAGACAGCCTGAACAGTGACTTATGAACTGTGAGCTTTGAATAGGAGCCATTTAACTTCATCAGTTCAAGCCCACTGTTTACGCAGATCCTGAACTGCACTTAAAGACAGACTGAAGTCAGATGTGAAATTCGTGAATCCATGCAGTTCTATGAGGTTGCATCATTGCTCAAAGGCAGATCAGTCCGTGCGCCTACTGTTTCTGTACTTTCAGTCCGTTGCTCATTTAGGCTTTAACATTCAGTTCACTTACAAACCGGCTTATGCACCGCACACAACTTAAAATGCTCAGTCGTGTGTGGTAAATTATAAATTCACGTGTTCTAACTTGCATCTGTTTGATCTCTCAGCATAAACCCAACGAAAGCTGGACGGCACCGTATCAGGGTCCACGTGTGAAAGCTCTGTGTTCTGATTTTAGCCAAACTGGCAGAAACGTGTTCCTCCTGATGCACTATGGCGCTCGGCTTCATTTGCACAAGTGTAGACAGTTCAGGGTGGACGAAGGCATCGATGCCATTGATGGGCCTTCATGATCCACTGGTCCAACTGGTCTGAGTCCAACTGAGCACCTATAGGCCAGTGTGTAGGGACACGTCTGATGCCAGTAGGCGCCACCTCTCAGTGTCCGGGAACTGACTAAGTGAGAGGACGAGGACAGCACTCACCAGGCCTGTGCCGAGCAGTCAGCAGTCATACCAACTGACTCACATCATGAAGACCGGTGAGGTCCATGTGCCTGTAAGATCCGTGTGCCGAGTGCTTTAATATTAGCAAGCAGCTCATTTTACACTGCTTTAATTTTTAGAGTCTACTAAAAAACCTGCGCACTGTTCAGCAAGAGAAATCATCAAAACTACGAGAAAGGGATGCTGTATGTTTGGATGCACAAACACCCACAGTGAAACCATTCATTCAGGATTCAGGAGCCCATGTTGCCACCTTGTGGCCTGAGTCTGATCACCTCCACAGGTACGAGAGCTCCGTCCACCTCATTACCACCTCCAAAAACGAAAGCGCATTAATGGCTTAGTTGCAGAGGAGCGTTATATTTACTGGCTTGACTGGCAGCACACCCCATTTAATTGACTAATGGTTGGGAAGGCTTTCAGATGACTCACACTCGCTCGAGCAGCGGCACACACTGCTCTGTTAACACAGAGCGAGGCCGTACAAAGTGACAGAGAGGAGACAAAATGAAGACGCCGCGCGCTCCAGTCGCTTCCACTAACCCGCTGCCGTCGACAACTTCGGAGTCCAGAGGGCCTCGGCGAGAGCCCACTCTCCTGGATCTTTATGCGTGCGTGCCTGTCTATTGGCATCCTGTGTGCGTGTGGGCGGACAGTGAAGCTGAGTTGTCATATTGGGCAGAACATATCTGCATATTCATAACCGGGCATCCATGCATGCAGGTCTGCACAGACAGGCAGGTGAACATAGATGTGCACAATCCACAGCGACAGGAGAACAATTTAAAAGAATGATGATGTTATTGGGCCGAGGGGGACAGAAGACGGGAAGGACCGCGGGAGAGACGCGGCAGACAAAGGGAGTAAAGATTAAGGAAAGACAATGGCAGATAAATGTGAGAGGGGAAGAGAATGAGTGGTAGGCAGGAGACTGTGTGGGTTGGTTTCTTCTCTTGCGGGTGCTATGGTAACCCACAGAGCTGAAGAGGAGAGAGAGGAGGAGAGATTCATGGAAAGGACAGAGGATTTGAGGCAGGAAAAAGGAGATGACGGAGATGAGGAAGCGCAACTAAAATAAAGAATTATGCTTTTAATGAACTGAGACTAAAACAGACACAAACTAATACCAAACAACACAACAAGGACCACCAGGAGCCCCTACTATTCTAATGAGCTTAAAATACTACGAGTTCATCAAAATAAACACACGAGCTGACAACCACACTAGCACTGAATTTATGATGGACACCTTTAATAACAAATGACCGATGTTTCCCATTTACAGCATGATATCCACAGGCATCAGTCATTTGCAGTCAGTTCGTGCTGTCTCTAAACTCTAGTGATTATAAGTGGGTTTGTGTTTTTAGTTGGCAGATGATAGATGCAGAGGCACATGTCAGGTGGATTTCCACCCCTGCAGTTACATTTTTAGATCTTCAGTGAAGTGTTTTGATGGCTTGTCCTGATCTAAAGTGTATTGATTCTTAGCAGCCAGTGCTTGATTGTCTCCCCTGTCAGCTGAAGGAACGGCCATTAACAGATCACAATCGCAGGCAGAGAGGGAAGAATATTAACTGAGTCCCAGTTCTTTATCATTTCTTTTTATTAATGAACCAGTTATAAGGTCAGCGTGTTATGGTAAAGACCGAAGGTAAGGGGTCTTTAATGGAGGCCTTTAGACCGGAGCAAAGAATTTTGTTCAGGGACAGTTTTGTTTTTGAGGTATTTGGTGATGAAGAAGCTGGGAGACTGTAAACATCATTATTTGTGTTCCAGAGAATTTAAATATGTAGACCCCAGACAGCAATTCAGCAAAATAATCACAAGAGAATAATAAAAGTAACCTTCTCTAAACCCTCTAAACACTGGTGCATTCTGCAGTTTTGCCTATTTGTGTGCGTTTTAGTCTTCACTTAGCACATCTTTGTCAAGGTTTTACATCTACCTTGTTATCAGCATTATTTTACATTTGTGGTACTTCTTTAACCCTTTTAGAACAACCTGAACAGGATCCCGAGTCAGATTTAGTTCATGTCATCGTTTAGTCCTAATTGTATGCACCAGAATAAAAGATATTTAGGATTGCGTATGTTTACTTCTTCTTGTGGCAGATGGAGCACCAGGGGGGTCGTACCACCCCTGGGCACCCCTCAGGTCCACACATGATAAGACCGCCACCCCACTGTTACTTTAATATCAAAGAACCAAGATACAAAAATCTGTCTGTAAACATTTGCAAAACACAAAACAGGTAATGCTGCAACAATAAAAAATCCTGTTTCGCTGCTTATTCAGAGCAGACCAACAAAAAAAGAAGGAGCCTGAGGGATGACTGCGAGCCAGATGATTGCATACCTATTTGCATTCTCTGTTGTATGGGTGTATTCTGGTTATTAAAAGCTGTGGGACAGTCACAGACATTTATTGTCCCTTGTTGCTGATCTCGAATTAACATAATTACATGTTCAGTAATGGAAACAGTTCAGAGCATTTGAGTGAGTCAGTCTAAAACACTGCTATTGTGTTATGTATTGATGCTGTTTTCTTGATTAATGACACATGGATTAATTATTGTTTACTGCTGTTATTAATATGTCACAAAAACCTGTGAAAACCTGGAGCTTTGTTTCTCTTATCTGTTCATCTTGTTCTTTTGCCTCCTTTGTCTCCTGCTTTCATTCCAGTCATTGCACATTTCTCACCATTTCATAATCCTGCTAAGAATGATGCAACCATACAGTAACTATACAGGCAGACAAGCAAACACGCAAACACTCACAATTTTATTTACACAAACCTAATTCACAAAAAGCTGATCTTTCTAACAGCTTGTGTGTTTTTAAGGTTTCATTCTTTAGTTTCCTCTTTGATTGATCAAGTTGCATTTTGAATCCTATTTAAAAGTCAGTGTGTCCCAGTTATCAGTGGAGTCTACTTGTTGTCATGTCTCTCACTACAGTACTGCAAAAAATCATTATTTCTAAATTTATTTATTTATTTATTGACATAATTCTTAGAGAGTAGTCAAAAATTTAACAGTAATGATAAACTCCACAAATGCTCATTTTGACTAGATTATTACTGTGATGTCTAACCTTCAGGTCTTTGTTAATTTGGTGTCAAATATTATTTAAATTAGTTATAATCAAACATCAAAAGTGAACCCAAACGAAGCTCCCTGAGTTAAGCAGCCTAAATACAGGAATGTGCTTCAGACTCTACGCAGGTCACTGTGTCACCATTAAAACTCTTCAGCAATGGATCTGCACAAGCTCTTTAAGAACATCCAGTAAGCAAATGTTGCCAGGCAACAGATACAGCTGCAGCCTCGGTGCATGGTCTCGGATGATATCGCTTAGCAACTAGATTTGTTTGCGGGATGTTAAAACTGAAAATCAGAGAGTTGCATGAGAGCGATCCAGCGAGCCACAGGGGTGTCATCATGGCCAGATTGCCTCTCAGAGAAAGGCTGCGTAACCTTGAAAGCAGCCAGGATAATCACCTGGATAGGACTTTATGCTGCACACACACGGCAGCGCGAGCTTTCATACCACATGTGCAGTAATGGGCCTAGTGCGTCATAGATTCCAGTGTTGGTTTATTTTTTCATTATTAGGTTTGTGATAGATTTTCTGTGTCTGTTGTTAACATTGTACAGCTGCAGTGCTGAATTCCTACTGTTTGCATGGATTTAACAACAGCTGCACCACTGAGGTGACTCACTGGATTCTGCAGGTTTAATGATCTAAAACATACACAACACAGCGTATCGTGACAGTCCGTCAGACTTTTTATGCACAAGTAGAAGCTTTGGCTTTAACATACTATTTGTTTCTACGTTGATGAAAACCTAGTGTTGAGTAATGAAGCTGTATTTTACAGTGGGATTGTTTTAAAGTTTTGGGAGTTGGGAAAATTCTTGACATTAGATCTGAACTACACAGAGATGTATATGTAGATGTACTAAGACAGAGAGAGCAAATAATGTGCTACCACTGCTGAATGCAAAACTAAAGGAGGGATTCTCATCTAAAACGTGACCTCTGAGGGGACTCATAACCCTCTCACATGAGTGCATGTCATAAGCTATATTCCATCATCATAGCAAATCAATTGACAATTGATGTGAAATGCGTCCCTCTTAATTCACATCAGATAATAAATCTTCACAGGTGTGTGAGCATTTTCAACTGCATTTCTGTTTAAATTTAAATCTGAAGACGATTAAGTTACCTATAATTCCTAAACAAATCCCAGGTTATGATTTATTATTATAGGTGTGAAATATATATGGAATAGAACGTGTTATTTTAATATAGATGCACAGTTGCACCTCTTGCCGACACTTCCACACTCTCATTACTTCAACTTTGCCAAACTACGAATGATTTGAGCCAAACCTGTACCAGAGGAGATTTGAGCTTCATCAGGGAGCAGGCTGTAATCACAGGATGGGGATGGTGCTATTCTTGGCCAGGAGCGTCTCAGCTCTGGGGCATCCCAGCGAATCTGTGGGCTAAGGTGAGTCTCGCAGCCCCTTTCTCTCTCTGTCATCATCCCGGCCGCTGCCCTTCATACGCTCTAACAAAGCAGAAATGGACCCCGAGGCTTTCTACCTGCAGAGGGTTGTGAAGATGTGATGTTCCTCCTACACAAGCAGGCAGACAGGCAGCAGCTCTAGAGACAAACACCCCCAAATGTAGCTAACGCTCTGGAACATCTCTTGCTTAACTCTCTCTGATAGCAAGCAGGCAGCCTGCAGCCTCCATCGCGCTGCTGAGCTGATAGATTGGAATCTGCAGTGAGGCTCTGGAGCCGTTGTAGCCTCACAGATAACAGAATTGTTTCACGAGCTTTATCGTGGTGAGTTTACATGCACTAATAGAGGCAGCATTGTGGTGGAGCTGAGAACCTGTTGGGCTGCCATGTTGCTGAGTTCTCTCCTAGTTGACAAGATGGAGCAGAGTTATATCAGTGGAGTGAGCCAGTCAACGGGAGGGTTGAGATAAAAATGTCTCAATGAAAACAATATGTCTGCTCACATCCAATGAATGCAAGGATAATCAAAGATATTCTTTTATTAATTTTCTCAACTGAGATGTTATGCATGGAGTCTGTATTGCACTGATGCGTGTGGGATTTGTTGGGTTTAGTTGTGTAAGGTTTTAAAACTGAATTGCATTAATTTGAATGGAATTATAATAAAAGATAGAGTTTATCGGCTACAGAGCACCTCAAGTATGAATTATTGGTAAATCTCCGTCCTCTGTGGTCCAATCAACGCCAATCTCACAAAACCCAGCAAGATTAAAAAAGAGCTACGAGAGGAAACAAAAATCCTCGAGCCAATGAACATTTTCACACCTCCTCTAAATCAGCTAGAGGTGTTTGAGATGTCTGCAGGAGGTCAGGCAGAGAACGCTTGCAGAGGAAGCAGCCGCGCAGAAAACAAACCCCCCACAGCACAGAGCTGAGTCCTGAGGGCACGAGCTCCAGCTGTCGCCTGACACCACTGGAGGTTTCAGGGAATCCTGGTGACGCTCACAGAGCTGGAGCACACGCCGATCACTTAACCTGCGTCTCATCGCCCCGAGTTTTAAAGCACAGCGTATTAAAAGAGCACTTCCAGCTGCCCACTTGTTAACTCCACAGCTGTGAAGTCCTGCAATCCTGAGACTGAGACCAGGAGGCTGCGCAGAAATGCACACGATCAGACTCCTGCACAAAAACCCCTGAAGTTCAGACCCCAGAATCACACATGAAACAGGCTTCAGGTCTTTCTAGGTTACATCACACTTCTTTTCTGGACCAGTGGGGCAGCTTGATGGTGCACAGCCCTGATACAGGAGTAGCGACGGAGCCGTATGTATTTAATCCTTCTCCTCCTATGCAGATACAGTGGACGAGCCAAGAAAAGCCAGGCTCAGCTGTAACTGTAGCCCTGAAATGACTGATCCAGCTCAAATGCTCGGCAACATTTTGATCATTCTGGCCGCTCCAGTGCACAGACAGGCAGCTCTTGAGTCAGCTAAAGCCTTCGCATAACTGATACTGTCAAACTGGCATCGGGGGTGATGTGCAGTAAAACCAAACTCACTCACGAGCCCTCAGTTATTCAGACGAGGCGACTGGTAAAGACAAGACAGACTGAAAAGTAGTGTGGGGCTTCTCTTACCAACAGAATCCTCCTTCAGGAACCCTTTCCCGTCCTTTCAGCTGGCTTCCCTCATCTTTCCGAGATGATGCGAGGGAAGGACTTTAGATGATTAGCATTCCTCTTGCTCTCTGTTTTCTCCCCGTCGCGCCCTGCTCCTCCAGATTTCTCCACAGTCTCCGAGGGGAAGCGGGAGCATCAGTGAAACGCCGCCGCGCGCCCCGCTGCAGGAGGCTGCACGTCAATCACACAGGTAACCTAGGGAACCGCTGGGCCCGCCTCCCCCCGCAGCCGCCGCTGATTGGGCGGCAGACGGAGAACCAGAAGTCACAAGCCTCACAGATCCACAGATGGGAACCGCGAGCTGTGGTGGGATCATGTACGGAGCCAAACAAACAGTAGTGGATTGCAGTACTTGTGAAGTCTTTCTCTCCTCTCCGCTTCTCTCTCTGACTTCACAGCCTGCCGCTTTATTTTACAGTTGCTTAGCAACAGACTGGCATGTGTGAGCGTTGAGTGTGTGTAGCAGAACAAGAGGAGAAATGTGGGAGAGAAGAAGTCCCAAACACACTCTTCTCTCTCAGCCAGGTACGGATGGATGTTAAATATTTCACATCTCATCAGCAGAATCTTCACTAAGTCATCGTCATAAGAAATAGGAACAAAACGACTCCCTTTATTCATTGGTTTAAAAGTGGTCAGATGTAAAAACAGGTTATTAGTACATCTAGTGTTTAACACTAAAAACACCTGACAATATGTGGTCACGCCACATTTCTGAACCTAAACCTCATCATCATTTATTTAACCCCTATTATCCTTTCAGATAGGCTAATAGCTGTGTAGGGAAATAGGAGATGCACATAATGATGCTAGAAAGAAAGAAATGGAATCACTTCTCATTTTTGCTAATGAGATCCATATCCTTGATGTGACTATCATTCCACAGTCTGTTTGAAATGAAAAGAGTGCAATAGCTCCATTTTTTTTTTTAGTGCCGTGCACGTATGCAACCATTCTTAGAAACATCTCAACCCACTCCTGCAACAATCTGTCTATTCCTTAGTCAGATTAACTTCGAGCTTTTCCAGCACAGTCAGCTCCAACCTGCTCCACTCTGACTAGGTGTGTTTCTGTACTGTTACTGTGTACGTCCATACAACGCGTACAGCTACTTACTGTAGTTTCAGACAATGTGATGCTCAAACTGCAACAACTTCAGGCTATGGCAGTCAGTGGTTGTACAAACAGCTGCCAGCAGGGGGCAGGCTTAGCACTTAACCATGTAGGAGAATAAAACAGAAACGAAGGGCATGTTCAGATGTATAATATGAATTCAAGCATCTCTGTGAATGCACTTCATGACCTGTCCGCTGTATCATAGGAGACATTAATGATTTTAGTCAGCGCTGCTAAACTGAAGCAGACAGACTGAAAGCTGGCTGAAGAGAGACCACACAGCAGCTCAATGCGAGAAGGTGCTTTCATGGAGCTTAATGGTGCCTAGAGCCAGTTTTCATGTTCACCTGTTGTGTTATCTAAAAGCAGCACCAAACCTGAGACGCTCACATCAAATGAACAGAAAGGACTCGTAAGAGTCTGGCAGGTTTTGTTGTTTCCTGTCTCTAATGTCAGCTCATTGCATGTTGTCAGTGTGAATCCACTCACCGAGATCCAGACCGTTTGTGTTGTTGCTTCTGCTGCACAGCTGCGGTCAGTCTCTCCGAGCGCTCACTGGAGGCGAAAACACATCGGCCGTCTGAGAATTTTAAATGAGAGACACTATGAATATTCACATAGACACGAGAAAACATAAGGACAGTGTTATCTTAATGTGGCTGTAGCGGAGAAGTCAGACTACTCCGTCACTGGAATCCTGAGAGCTGCTAGAATGACTCTCCTATTATGAATTATACAGTGAAGCAGCTGAAAATGCTCTTGACTTAAGAGCAACTTTAAGACATCAAAGAAAACCTTGAGTTCTGACTTTACTGGATGTAATTCGAAGCAACAGATTCAATTAAATTACAATTTTATAGCTTTGTCAAAGTGGAAATCACTGGTTCGTCCGTTATCTGGGTTTCATTGCACCATCTAGAAATGTCATGTCCCTCGTGGCATTTTTTCATATTCTTTGGCAATCTTCCATTTTCTTTTTCTGTCAAATTCATTCGATCACACCAATGAAACAATCTTTTTCACAGATGATCCTGAATCAGAAGCACTCATACATCTGGCTTTTAAAGCGATGCCATAGATACTTGATATATTTGGTTCTTCTTCTATCTAACCTCAGATGAAAGTGTGTTTTAGTTTATGATGAGTGCAGCCTCTTCATTCTTTACAATGTCAGAGCATAAATAAAATAAAATAATAATTATGAACCATATTTGTGCATCACATCAGGTGTTGTTACACTACACTTACACAATGCACAAGAACCTACATCACCTTCACAACAGAAGGATCAGATCCATGACTACGGTTGCCAGAAAACACAGGAAGTAGCAGGTAGGAAACAAAGCAAACATGTCTGACAAGCTTTAAATGAAACAAGACGTTCAGGGTTTTTTGTGCACTCTTTAGTATTTCAATGTTTGGACAAGCTGTTAAGTCTAAAAACTCCTTCCAGAAACTTCTCACCACTCTGAAGCCGAGATTGGCTCAGGACAAAAATACCAGCTTTGACACCAGATGGAGAAGAAATTGATGTGTGGAGAGTGTAAGATGGCGTTTCGATCAGCTGAGCTGCTGGCGAAACACAAAGCCAAGTTCTGCGTTGGGAGCGAGGTTCACCACCTCCGGGTGCACACGCACAGCTCTCCAGTTGTTCTGAGGAACAACGGTGGAGCCATCGAACCAAGACAAACAAGAACAGCTGACCTTGTGCAGGTAAACACGCCAGCCGACAGAAACACATACAAATAACAAATAACTACAACAAATAACTGTGTGAATCTGTAAAGCCTTAAATAAGAATCAGTTACAGCTCCACCTCAATTATAGCTTCAAAAATTAGCATAAAGCTGAGTCAAGGACTCTCCAGAGTCACTGTGGGACTGAACATTAGGGCTGCTCTTCTGGATTATGATCATTTGCACAAGTTCTCCACTGGAAGTGATGCTTGAACACATATCAGTGATCAAACAATGCTCTGCTCCCGGTTCCTGTTTAGAGCCACACAAATGACTAAAGTGCATCTGTGTTAATGCGCAGACAGGAGGTCAGCAGAGGACGACCACAGGGGGGAGGAGCACTGAGGCTGAGCCAGAGTCAAGTAGAGGCCGAAACACAGCCGATGGAGTCGCTCTGCTCACAGACCAGGTGAAAGTCGGCCGCATCCGCATGCATCGCGACTGCGCCTCAGTACAACACAACAGCAAAACAATCTCATCGGTTTGAATCCTCACTGTGGTTTTGTTCCTCGCAGCCTTAAACTGTTTTTGTTCCTCACAAACGTTTTGAGTGCATTTTTGTTGTGAAGCCCTGCAGGCGTTTCACAGTCTTTGATTAAAAATTAATGTTTCAATATCATCAGGCAAAACTTCTGAATATGCAGGGCTAATGCAGATGTGCAAACAAAAGCTTTTCTTTTGGTTTAGATCCGGGAAGCGTTTAATGTTTCATTTATGGTGTGGCATATACAGGACTTCTCTTGTTTTAGTTTCAGAAGTTGAGAGTGTCCATAGAGGAAACCTTGATCCACACGTCAAAGCGGGCCTCAGACGCTGGGGTGAGCTTCCTCCTCCTACTATACATTTTCTTAGTTTACTTTCCAGCCTACATTGTTCTCAGTGCATATGAAGCATTCCAGTCCACTTTAGGTGTCAGACGGTGATGTCACAGTGAGTCACAGGTCACTCTGAGTGACGACATTTCTCAGGGTGACATAAGAAATGAGTCATTCTCGTCTGTGGTGTAACATGTTTAAGATGCAGCTCTGTGCATAAATCTGTCCATTAATAACCGTGGTCTTTAGGTGAGTGGGCAGCAGCTGGGTCACAGCGAGAGACTGGAGCGGATGAGGGACATGGCAACGCTCCACGAGCGCCAACTGGCCATGATACGTGTTCAGCACAAGCAGCTGGAGCAGCAGCGGGACGGTGAGCGATAGACGAGAACGTGAAATAGGTCAATTTATGGCCCAGGCGGGTTGAATGTGGCTGATGTGACCGCGTGCGCTAGAGCTGTCCCATCAGGCGGGCGTCCGGTCCGAACAGAGCGTCACAAGTCATCTGGAGGCTCTGCTGATGGAGCTCAGGGAGCAGGAGGAGAGGAATGAGGAAACCCTGCAGCATCTGCGCGAGCACCTCCACGCGTTACCGTGAGTTACAGTGTGGATCACAGCGCCCTGAACGCTGAATGATTCAGAGGTACAGGTTTTGCAACACTTAAGGAAGACTAAATTGAATTTTTGCCTTGCAGAAGCAGTTGTGGCTTGGAGCCTTGTCAGTAGATGCCACCATGAGATGTAATTTAGGTGATTTAATGAGTTTTTGTTGCTTTTCTTTTCAGGTCGCAACAGGATGCAGTTTGTGCTGACCAGACACAGCCACAGAGTATGAAAAGGCCGCACGAGACAAACGAGCTCATGTCATCTGCTGACGGGCCTCTGTCTGCACAGATAAGGTGTGCAGAAAGGACTCTTTAATAATCTCCCTTTATTGAGGAATTTAAGTGTTTTATTTCCAATCGCACTGGTTGCCACAAGGCAATCCACTGTGCATTTGCACAGAGCTGCCTGGTTATTAATATCAGGCTCGTTTGCTGCAGAGCTCTGCGACGTGCATACATGCAGTCAGGTGCCACAGACCCAGATATAGTAGCACAGATGATTGACCTGCAGGCAGAGGCCCAAAGTCTGGAGAGACACCAACCAGCAGCTGCTGTGGCCAAGAAAAAGAGTAAGGAAAAGGTTCCAAGCTCAGCGTTAACATTTCATAGTTCCAAAATTATATCGACGGGGAACAGAAAATGATTGTTGCCTTTATTGTATTTGTATGCTGCAGAAATACATTTTACCCTTGTAACTGAAGCGCTGAAGCTGAATGGTTTTCCTTCTTTCAGAGGTGAAATCTTCTCAGCGGGGTGCGAGCTGGGAGCTGCTTGTTGTGGAGCAGGAGAACCAGAGACTGGAGGAGGAGATCCTCAGAATCCAGATAGCCAGGGAGCAGCGCCGTCGCTTTGGAGGTTGGAGAGGGAAATAGAGATATCGTTCAAAAGATCCTGGGCCATTCTGTGATGTGAATGGGATTAGGACAGGTCAGGTGTTAGTCACTGTGGTTCCCCAGCAGCAGCAGCCAGGACTGAGCTGATGCACAGACACAAACGTCAGCCAGTTTTCAGCCTCCAAGCAGAGACCGGGGGAAGCAGAGCGGCGCGCAGGCTCTCAGGGCTGCATCCTTCACCTCCCCATCCAGGGCCACTCCACTCTGAGCCTCACACTCGAGCACATCTCTCACCGGTACACACTTACAACACCTTAACGGATGGCTGCTTTATATTTGTGCAGCCACTCGAATCTGTAGATGAATCCCTGCTCAATAACTTATTTACAGCGACTGAATAAAAATCTCAGTCTTCCTCTCAGCTCCAAACGAGGACCTTGTCCACCGTTGGACGGCGCATGACGGACAACCTGGAGTCTTTGGATCCGGCTCCCTATGACCCTGTGTCAGTATATTATTATTATTATTATTATAGTACATGTGTTACTTATTATGTAACTGCACATCACACAAGACAAAAGTTCAGTGGAGGTTTGTGCTTCTGTGATGTTTCAGAGCTGGTTTGGTGGTTTTCTTTGACCTGGTGATGGGAGTTGATTCGACTCAGAAGCTGCTGCGTCTGGTGGCGGCCTTCTACTCGGACGGTCATCAAGTGGGAACGCTAAGTCCGACACACCCTGTGCGGTGCCAACCCCACCACCCTGGAAACTATGCTGTTCTGTCGGTCAAGCAACCTGTATCCAGGTAGAGCAGAATCCTAGAGAGGAAGAGCTGAGAGGAGCCTTCATGAAATGTTAACAAAATTAAATAGAAGTATATAGAAGTATATTATAAAACACAATGCACTTGTGGCTGTCGTCTTTTTATCCATTTCTATCCCCTCCTCAGGATCCAGCCATCGCCCTCCCTCTGTCTGGTGGTTGAGGTGCAGGCAGCAGACGAGCTGGACGCTTATGATGAGGAGGACTTGGTGGCCTGCGGCTGGACACAGCTGGAACTGTTTGATCAGCACAACCAGGTCTCCCTGCACATCCAATGAGATGCAGTAGCCAGTTATCCTGAACATTAACAGCACCTGGTACAGATTCTAAACCAAGGGCAGGTGGGTTGTTGCTAGCACACCTGCAAAACCTAAAGGCCATTGGTTATAGTTGATGAAGGCCATGAGCCGAGGCAGCAAGTTCACCTGGCATTTATCTATTTTAAGGGGTGCAAACCTCTGCACCTGCATCTGAAAATAGCTATCTCCAATTTCATAGTCTACCTCTTTCTCTGCACCAACAGCTGCGTAGCGGCTCCTGGAGGCTGCCAGTGCGCAGTCCACCTATTAGACCTTCAGTAAGCCCCCTCCAGCTCAACTCAATACCGCAGGTATCACGGTAACTACATTAGAGCACCATTTTTCCTTTGGTGTTAGATTCTAGAAAATTATTAAACAAAAATATTATAGTTATATTCCTGACTGTGTATTTCTGTTAATTTCAGGTGGGCAACATGGAGCTTTGTGTTTGCTTGGTCAATGGTCAAGACCATGACGCACAGAGTTTGCCGTTTGCCTGACCCAACTATCAGGAGCCACTACGAATATCCAGATGTGGAATGTTAGAATACTAAAAAGACAAACATTGTTAACTTACTACACTGCTCTAATAGGGTAGAAGAGCAGCTATAGTCAACAGGCACTGATCAAAGTTCAATTATGTTCAAGAAATACACAGGATTAGGACAGTTAGTAGTGGGTCCAACATTAGGCCCTTTGATACGATGTTTACTGTAGCTGTTCAAAAGCTTATTTGAAAAGGAAAAAGCCTATAAAGTTAAAACTTGGGACAAACTTACAGATGCAAATTCGTTTATTTTGTTTTTACTACAAGTATACAAAACTGGACAGACAAAGCTATGAAAGTGGATCTTATTTACAGAAAGAAAACAACTGAAGGTGAGGGTCTGGACAGGCATGCTGTGCTGGTTTGAAGATCAGGAAATGGACGTGGATCTTCACGCTGAAGACTCGACAGAGGCTGATTGGGTGGCAGGCTAGAGGAAGGAAGACAAACGGATCATGAAACTGGTCAGAATGCTTTAGGTTAGAAAACTGCTCGTGAAGTACCTACCACATGATGATTTGGGAAATTCAAGTACAGTATATTTCCTATATAAACCTAGATTTCCACTGGGAAAAAAACCCCATCCATCACATGTCCATCCTCCTCTAAGGCAACACAACCTGTACAACAAACATCCATGTACAACAAACAGGCCTATCACTCGCCTCCTGTGACTTCCCCTCCTGGACTCCATTGCCGTTGCTGGCACTAGAGTCACTGCTGCCATTAACTGTGGCTTCCTGTTTTGCCTGTTTAGCATCAGTGTCCTTAACTGGGCTCTCCTCCTCTGGTTTCCTCTGTGTAGAAACAAAACCAGGGCAAACAAAAAGAGGGAAGAAAAACCATAGGACTTTACAACTAAAACTCTCAGGCTGACATTGAGAAGACTAGAAGTTACAAGCTAGAGTCACCAGTTACTCAGTCACAACTGCAACATAAGCACAATTTCTAGCATCATGCTCTACCACAAAGCCATAACCTACACACACACGCACATCACAGCTAAACTACAGCAACACAAAACACCTCAGACACAAAAGCCATACGGATTGAAGGTATATGCATCAAGCCAAAAACCTGCAACCAAGTCAAGCAAGCACACAAACCATGCAGAGTGGCAGACTTCAGAGGCGATGGGGATTTGTGTTAAATGGCAGTCTCACTTTAGCAGTTAACCAGCAATTTAGGGAAAATTGAGCAACCATTTACCTTTTTCCTAACTAGGTGAGAGATGTCGGAGACAGTTTTGGAAGACGATGCACCATCTGATGATTTAATGGGAATCTGAGAAAGAAAAGCCTTACATGATCACCAGGTTTCCTTTTGAGTGGGGGTAGGATTATTTTATGTTGGTATACAGCATGGCTCGTTAACCTGGCTGGTTGTGGCACATGAGGACGAAGAACCCCTATTTTCACTTGGGAATGCTGATGAAGTTGAGGCACCTCCCTAGAAGAGGCAGGTCAAATTGCTAGGAGCTACATTTCATTACTTAATTTAAAAACATGGTTCTTTGCCTTCTTGAATACCCACTAGTGTCTGCTGGATGGCTTGGGAGGCCGTGCTGGCCGTTCTCTGGCTCTCCTTGGCATCTTCTACCTTTTCCCTAATATCAGGCAAGAGCAGTTTCAGCTCTTCCATCTCATTCTTCTCTTCAGCATTTTCTCCCTCCGCAGCATCAATCACTTCCTGCAACATTGCTATAGAGTAAAAGAAAGGCATTATAATGCTGCTTTTGAAATGCTCCAATCAGATACACAGGTAAATAAATAACCTTACATAAATGATTGTGAAACCAATTCTGAAAAGCTGTTCCCAAACAAGGAAACACTTACCAAGACGTGTCTCAATGACCTTTATGGAGCTGTTGTAGTGCTGAATGGCCTGGCTATACTGATCCATGTAGCACAGTGTGGTGGCGACGTGATAGTGGGTCTCAGCCAGTAGCCTGCTGTGGGGAGGCAAGTGCTTCAGCTGCAGAGTGAGACACTCCTGGAAGTCGTCAAGTGCCTGGGGGTAGTTACCTGATGGAAATACAGGCAGGTCAGCTGAACTGAAGCATTACAAAACAGTGGCACTGGTTTGTCTTTAACAACAGGTGCAACTCAGTCTATCATACCCGATTCAGCACTGACTTCGCCTAGTTTCAAATATGCCTGGGCAGCCATCAGCTGATCTTCTTTGCTTTCTTTTCTGTATAAAGTAAAACATTAGTAGCAAGTCACACATGCCTTTGCCAAACATCCTGCAGAAAAGGCATTTTTTTCTTTTACTCTAAACAGGTATGACTTGCCATTACCTTGTGTAAATGACTTTAGCCACTTCCAGCATCTCCCACGCCAACTGCAAGTTACCAACTTCCTCTTCCTAAGTAGCGAAGAAAAATAAATTTAAAATAAAGCAGATATTTAGTCACATCCAAAAGACTGGTTAACAAGAGTCACCTTTTCCTGCCCATTTTCCTCTCCATCCTCATCATCGTCGTCATCATCATCATCATCATCTGTAAAAGATTGAAAATCCCATAGCTTTTAGAGTGAATCAAGAGAGAGAGGGAAGAGAGAAAAAAAAAAAAGCATTTCTGCTAAAATGCAGTGAAGGCATGCTCTGGTGGGTTCCCTTTCACCTCTAACATGTGACTTTTTTAACGGTTTAATAGAAACCCACACACCAAGCTTGTGCTGCGCCCATCCACACCAACAGTGTGCTGTATCTCAATATTTACTGCTCTCCGTGTCCTCCTCGTCCTGCTGAGTCTCAGATTTAGATTCCACATCGTTTCCCTCCTCTGGCTTGGTTGCAGTCATGTCTCCATTCGTCTCATTCACAGTTTTCATTCTAGGAGCCCCATGTGGACTTTTCACCTCACCATTTACAAGAGCACTTGGGCCCTTCTCTGGATTCACGACAGACTCTGATGGGTTCTCTGATTCAGTCACATTTATCTCGGAGGACATCGCACCATTTTCTTTTTGCAACTCAGCTGTGGCATTTTGATCTTTAGACTTCAGCTTAGAGGCGGTCATCTCTGTCTTTTCTTCCTCAGCCATTGCATCATACACCTGTTTTCGTAGCTCTTCTCTAGTTTCATCTACAGCACAGCGGCAGATGCCAAGTGTGTTTACAGTTACACACCAAGGCAAATTTTAAGGTTAAAGGGTTCACATGTGCAAATGAAAAAAAAAAAATTGTATGTCAATGCTGAAAGTGTGTCAAAAGAAAAACAAAAACTGTTGATCTAGGTAGTTAGGGTTTACAAACTCTAAACGGTCAGACAAAAATATCAACGGTGTCAAAAACAACTACACACTAAAATGGTAAGTGTTTTGTTTTTACTGACCATCAAGGTTGTTGGCACTCTCAATATTTGAACCATTAGGCTGCTGTTGCTGCTCCTCCTCCTCTTCTGGGACTCCCTCTAAGGCATTGCCAAGGACACTGTTCTCCATCCTAAAGAAAATACATGAGATCAAAGTTATTAAATGCATTCATGCTTATAAGTTTAGACTAAGGGCAATTCGAGTAAAGCTTACCTGGCAAGCTCCAGTAGGGACTTCCCACATAGGAAGAAGGCCTCACCACACTCCTCTGCGGTGTCTCCATACTTGGCAGCGCTGACAGACAAAGCAATGTTGATCAAATTGACAGTGAGAACTTTGCCAAATATTACATAATCAAAAACTGTTGGCAGAATGGATTTTCAAGTGTCTGTGAAGTAAGTCTTTGTTATTGCAGAGACTGTATTTCTCACACAGACTGATTCATTTCAGTAAGAAACTAAATGCAAGATACAAATCTTAACATTAAAAACAGTCATTATAACCAGATGTTGCCTGAATTCATATCCTTCAATTACTCACAGCATGCCGCAGGCATCCTGAAAAACACTGACAGCAGAAACAACATCTCCCATCACAAGATGCCTGTTTCCTGTGCCAATCAATTTCTTTGCCTCCTCCATGACATCAAGAGAGCTGCAGAGAAAAAAATAATTTAAAAAAAAAAGTGCATCTCCATTTTTTAATAAAAACATGCATTCACAGTTGGACAGCGCTGCTTTTTTGATAGTAGGATAAAACCTACCATGCAACTGGTTCTAAAATCACTTTAAACATTATCATATTTGTCTTTATGAGATTGGCCTTTGTGGACCATTTACCCCTTTAGGGTTCATGCAACTGATGAAATCTGATGGATTTAAAAAGGGAAGATTGCTGTGCGGGTAATCACCTTTCTCCTGTAGCTGCTGCCGTTGAAGAGCACGGCTGCTCATCCGCACTGAAACAGTTCAAAGAGAAGTTGAGTCATCTTCAATACGAGCCGACTGGACTTATTTTAACAAGCCCATAGAGTTTACCTCAACTGTTACTGGTGATTCTTCTAACGCCACTAAACACCCAACACGTTTAACAAAGCTTTGTTTGTTGTTAGCGCTAGCGCCATATGGGTGTTAGCCACTTAGCTTAAGTGACAGTTGTGTTTGCTAACAGGGTTTGCAGCTACTATCAGCGAGTTAATTCGTTACTTAAATGACCCTTTCCAGTGCCCTTTTTGATACAGCGTAGAGACCACAAGCAACAGCAAACACTTATCGGCCAACGTTAGCAGCGTAAAAGAGCTAAATGCTAGCTCGCTGAGCTTCTATCATCGATTGTTACATTGCCAACAGTAAAAAATAGGATAAAGCGAGTCTTACGTTCCAGAGCTGGACGCAGTAGACGTTTCCTCCGGCATCCTTTCTGGCCTAGATAGTGGAGATGTAAATTCAGGCGACTTCTTTGCAGAAATACGAATAACCTCCTTTAAGGCTTTGTTGGCGCGCTTAAATAGAGAAAAGAAGGCTTCCTACTTCCGCTTAACTTGGAACGCGGGAGATTGAATTTAAAGGCGCCGCAACAATATCGGGACGCATTCAAAGACGTGGTAGCAAAACATTATCAATCCAGTCTCTGCTGCAAACAAGCTAACTTATTACTATATTATTATTGTATTATATTGTAGAATAATATCCCTGGTAACTCTTTGTATTTTGGACAGTAGTTGCCATTCACACACAGATGTGAACAATAGTAAACAGTAAAACAGAGATATCGTTTTTTGTTTTCTAATCACCAACTAATTTAATTACGCTATAAAACTAGCATTAGATATACATGTGTACCACTAACCTAGTGGTGGGTGTATTACAATAAACAAAATGGCTAAAAGTGGTTGCAAATTAAATGGGTTCTTTACATGGTATGATATCGATTTTCATTAAGATCACGTCTGAGTTAACGGCTGACGCTTAAGCTAAAGTGTTTTACCTTGAAGCTAAATTTTTGCAATTAGGTTCATACGGGACTAATTCGCACATTCACACGGACGGGAAGCCTTTCAAAACTTTAAGCGAATGGAAACAGTCACATGGGAGGTGCACATGGTGTGTCGTACATGTTAAACGAGCTCGACTCCTTCCGCCTACCTAGAGCCTCGTTGGCGCAGTAGGCAGCGCGTCAGTCTCATAATCTGAAGGTCGTGAGTTCGAGCCTCACACGGGGCACATACTTTTATGCTCATCAGTTGACGATTTTATTTAAGACATTTTGAATAACCGTATTAGTTTCTCATAGATGACCTATGCTTCGAAGAAAGGGGTAATACATAGAAAAGAATGCAAATTTGAAACGTCATCAGTTGTAAGTCCACTTGCTAAGATAAGTCTTAACAAGACATGTAAGGTTTTCTAATTCAATAACATATTTTGGAAAACACTTTATTTTGACCTATTAGATGAATAGACAGTGAGGAGAGTTTATTTGTTTACCAAATGTTTACAACAGCAAAGTGTGTTAAATGTATAATTTTAGCTAGTATGCTTTTGCAGTTAACACAAGCGCTCGTGTTAAAAACGTTAGCGAGCCAGTCAGTTATTAGCACTTAGTTGAGTAATAACTTTTCTTAATGTACTTTCACTTAATCTATTTATTACATAAATCACATTTAAAAAAAACCAAGGCTGTTGAACTGAGGTCGCTCACAGTTCAACCCGTTTTTTGTCGCGCTTAAAATGTTAGCATGAGTCCAAATTGTCAACATTTATTTTTTCCCTTTAGTTCATAACATTATCAAAGAATATTTTATTTATTAGCCGTTTGTCACAGTGCTATGAAGCAACGTGACCATCAGGTGGAGCCCGTATTCAACTTTTGAATCCCTTCTCTCTATGGCTGCACTTTATTCACTGCAATCAATCTGGGCAGAGAGAAAACGGCTGTTTTGAGGGAGTTATAAAATATTACTAACAATTAGTACGACAGGCCGAATAGCCTTGTAAAATAGTCATACATTACCTATGTAACATGCATTTGTCGGACGTCTTACTTCCTTATTGTGCAAATTGAGGACATTGTTATAAGTGTTTGTCAGCAACACGTTTTTAGACGAAGTAGTATTTTTGAAAGAACTTCAGGCGCACGTGTCAATGAGGTAAACGAGGCGAGAGGGGGAGTGGGGGGGGGGGGGGGGGGGGGGGGGCGGTCAGCCGACGGTGGGCTGCACGGACTTAGTGGCTGCACATGAAGTTTCCAGTGTCTCCGCTCTGCACGCGCCTGGGAGGATTCGCACCAACCACCCACAGTCTCTATCTTCCGACTGAGATGTTGCGATGCTCCGCGCAGCTTTACAAACCGTGGACTTGTTTGGGCTGATCGTCCTGTACGTCGTCTGCCTGCCGGACAGCGGCTGTGGGTCGGCCGGTGCCGACAGCTGTCATGAGGTGAAGACAGCCTACATGATGCGCCAGATCGGCCCGGTGGAGCTGGTGCCGGACAGACCGGGAACAGGTCAGTGGCTCCTGGAGACGCCGCAGCGGTGGGCGACCATCATTAGGCAAACGAACTTTAATTCAGCATTTTAAATATCAAGTAGGGTTTTTTCACTGGAGCAGAACACAAGGCCATATGATAGATATTTTTAATTACACTGCAGGATAATAAATGAAAGCTGACCCTTTAGAATTAAAGTGTAAAGTCTTTTTTCCATATATAAATGTGCAAAAAGGCAAAAATAACACAATACAATACGTACAATGTCATCTATAATAGTAAGAAACAAACAGGGCCATTGTTCTGAATAATGACGTATTTCTTAATTCCCTACAACACAAACACACTTTTAATCACAGTGAAGTGTCTTAAATTTCTCTGATTTTTTTTTAAATGAAGTAACTAATCTCTAAACAATTTTAAACAGTTGCGTGTTTAAAATGTTGGGACTTTGCCCACACAGTGTTTAGATACTTTAGTCTAGAAAAACACAGGGCGGAATTACGAATTGGAAGGATCACTCCCTCGTCTTGGATTGAGGATCTATTCCTGTAGAAAAGTAACCTAAATAGCATGTAACTTTTATGTAGGGCTCTTAAAGACATACTTGTCTATAAGTGTTGGTGTTAACAAGGCTGAGGTTTGTCTGGGCTTTGGTGACGTCTAAGAAGCTGAGTGGTAGATGGCTGTGCCTTAAAGTGTATAAAATGCAAAGATCATTTTAAATGAACTATTAATTATTAAATACATTATTGACAATGGAAGGAAATCTTTGATGGATGCCATGCTGCCGTAAGATTATTGAATCTGACTCGTATTATTATTACTTTGGGACTAAGAGTTTCCTGAGTTTTCAGCAGCTAAATGAACCATATAAGGTTGTGTATGTACTGGAGATCCTTTCTTGTGTAACCTGGGAATGCCCCGGGAGCTGGAAAACCTGGATGTGGTCAGGGCCGTCTTAGCCTGGTCCCACTGTGCCCAGCACTAGATTACCAGCGGAGGGAATGGATGGATGTTACTGTTAAAACTGCACTTGACAGTGCGACCTGCACTTGCCATTGTCAACGGTTAGTTAACGACTCATCGTATGGACCTCAGTCAAATGTGCTAGAGACGAGCACCTATTATTAAAGGTTTTTAAAGCAATAGTTTTGAATATTAACTATGACTAATATGAATATGAAGTCAAGTCAAGTGTAAAAGAGTAAAAGTATTTGCTACAATTAGTTGAATATATTTTAGACAAGAACGGAGGCCACACAGTTCATTTAATCATTCTGCGTGACATAGTTTTGCGTTGGTTAGTTTGAGGCAACGCTTCTGACCAACCACATTCACATTTGGGATGCAGCAAACATCAGTGTGTGTGTGTGTGTGTGTGTGTGTGTGTGTGTGTGTGTGTGTGTGTGTGTGTGTGTGTGTGTGTGTGTGTACACGCATGCGAGGTAAAAGAGGAGGCCACTCAATCTCTTGATCTGAGTCAGCTGTTTGACAGCTTGGTTTACAGCGGTAGACCAAAGTCAACTGCCTCACTCCAAACACACACACTCACACACTCCAACATTACAACAGAGGACTGTGGAAGTGTGCCTTCATGTGTGAACGACTATTCGTTACACTTATTATTGGATATTATTACTACAAATAAGATTAAGGTTGTTAGCATTTAACAAATGGCATTATTATTATTAAATGTTTTGTGAAAAACCCTGTTTTACAGGATTCAGTTCAAATCAGTGTCCATCTGACTAACAACTATTAACCTGTTAATCCTGTTAGCATTTGTGTAACCAAAGGACACAACCGCAGCACTGTAAAGTATTTTAATCATGTATTTTGTTTTTCCATATTTCACATCCAGTCTCTGTTGGTGCTATTAACCTACAGGCTCCCATACAATTATTGTATGTTTTTGTAGAAACGTCCTTCTGTGTTACACTTGACATCAGAGGCTATTTCCACTGTCTCACGCCTGCAGATGAGTCTCTCCAAGTGTGTGCTCACCCTGGACCCACTTGCTGCACTAGGAAGATGGAGGAAAGCTACATGGCGGCTGTTCGCAGCGAGACACAGCAGAAAATGCGATCGTACAGCTTCGAACTCAAGTACCTGATCGCTGGGCACACCACGGCCTACCAAGGTGAGAGAGACATGGGCAGAGGGAGCTGGGTTAATTCTCTCATGCATTTTTAGTACATTGGAGAATTAAAATTGGTTTCCTATTTTTGGTATTTAAGTTGGGGAATAAGGACATAAGGTAGATCACAGCATAGTACACAAGCTTTACCAAAGCATTAGCCAAAGTCTTCAGCACCAAGCTGCTTTTATAATACACTATTGTGAAAGTGTTGAATGCTTTGAAACTTGAGTCCATGAGTGGAATATTTATGGCACTGGGACACCTTTAGTTCTGTTAACAACTTAAATGAATTGGGTCAGTCCATTACCTTTGTTGCTTTTAACTGGGATGGATTTGTGTAATTTACATGATCATGAAATGAAGTTAGGTTGTAAAACATGAAGTGTAATACTTAATCCGGAGTTCCGTTGTGTGTATTGTGATATGTTGTAGACTAAATAATGGTTATGTATTTGGGTAAATTAGGAACCTAGGTCTGATTGACTTCATTGGCAATAGTGATTTTAGTGGTTTAACAGATCTCTCAAGTGCCTGTAGCCCCCGGTCATTCTCATCTTTGTGTTAATCATGAAATAGCTAGTTTGTGTCAGGGTGGTGATGTGAGGCCAGTTTATTTTGTGAGGCGCCACAGTGGCTAGCCAAACAAACAACTGACGTTCGATTGAGTCTTTGAGAGAAGAAACTCTGAGAGGGAGCGGCGGAAAACTCTGTTACAACTCCACGCTCTCCTTCTCCGTCCATCTGTCTTTGTCGCCGCAATAATCAGGTTTTGTTCTTGACCAATGAGAGAACGGGGAGACGGAGAATGTTTACATTCAGTACGTATTCGTAGCAATGAGATGTTGCTGTGGGCAACAGCCGATCTCTGCTCTGAATAGGAGGAAGAATACTCTGCTTGTCCACTTGTCTCTCAAGGCTATTCATCAGTCTGTGTGAGCATGTTTGGTGTGTGTGTGTGTGTGTGTGTGTGTGTGTGTGTGTGTGTGTGTGTGTGTGTGTGTGTGTGTGTGTGTGTGTCTGTGTGTCTGTGTGTGTGTGTGTGTGTGTGTGTGTGTGTGTGTGTGTGTGTGTGTGTGTGTCTGTGTGTGTGTGTGTGTGTGTGTGTGTGTGTGTCTGTGTGTGTGTGTGTGTGTGTGTGTGCGCTTCGTATGCATGAATATACAACCCATGCGTGTGTCTGTTTGTGTAGCATGGAGATTATGAGTGAGACAGAGCTGGTGAAGCCCAGCAAACAGACACAGCAAACATGTACCTCTCTGTTTTCCTCTTTGGTTCCTCCTATTCTCCTCCTGCCTGCTACGACTGAATGCGCTCAGGCTTTTAGCTCGAGTTTAGTTTAGTTTCAGCTGCTTCAGCTTAAGCAGCCGTGGGTAAAATTAATGCAAAACATCCATACACCAAGAGGCGCTAGGCAGCAGCAAGTAAGAGGATTTAGTTCCTTTCCGTGTTTCTGTTTTCCATACGAACTGATGAGCACAACGACAGCTGTCAATCTCTCCCCACCCTGACAGGGTCTTAGGTCAGGAATTTAGTATAGCACAAAATAGGGAAAATAGTCTGGATTGTCATCCGGGTGAACTTATTGTTTAGTGAATTAAAACAAATTTGCACAAAATGAGGCCTCATCAACAGCTGAGCTGCATCTCAGAGGCAGCGCAGCGATTATAACCCGCTAGAGACGCTGAGGTATGCTCAGAGCGGTTGTAGTCAGGCTCTATTTACACCCCGTGGATTACTCTGGAGTGTGTGTCTGTGTCTGCTGCTTGTGTGTGTGTCTCCTGGCACTATAGGACCCTTGTGCCCTCTCCTCTCATGTCACAGCTGTTGTCCAATCATACAGGGTGAAGAGCTAATCACATGGCCCCAGAGTAGCCTTTGCAGTGTCACTTGATGCCATCTGTATTTGAGTTGCCATTGCCAGGACATGGGTATGCAAACACTCACAAAGTGAGACGTTCTCACTCAGTGCTTTAGTCTAAAGAGCCCTGCCACCGCGCGCTGCTTCCATTCACCACTGAGTTTTTTTCTCTCTTCTCTGTCACTTAAACTTGTCTATGTTTAGTATGAATGTGCACAATTACACAGTGTGCAAACCTTTATGAAGACCAGTTCATGAAAACACAACAATTCAAGGAACGCGTGGTGCTTCTTTATTACTGGATTTATTCTTAATTTAGTGCATTTTCCGTAATAATAAATGTGTGTGACTTGGGAAGGCAGGTGGCTGCAGCTGTGAGACATTAACACACAAACATGCACATGACTGACTGAATGACTTGGTGAAAGTCACGGATAAATAGATTTCTGTGTGTGTGTGTGTGTGTGTGTGTGTGTGTGTGTGTGTGTGTGTGTGTGTGTGTGTGTGTGTGTGTGCGTGTGTGTTTGCTACCATACGTGTGTGTGGTGTGTGTTTGCGTGCATGCGTGTGTTTGTGCGTGCATGCATGTGTGTGTGATAGGATTCCAGCAGATTGACATCATCCTTTTTACTTGGCATGTTTCAGGGGTGCAGCACAACCTCTGCTAAGGGAGGGGGCTCTCCACTTTGTTAGATCCGTTCCTATGTGGGACATAGGAAACGCAGGGGATCATGGGCTTGGGGCTCGTTATCGCCTGAGTGTAGATGACAGGGTATGGAAAACAAGCTCCTGGATGAATTAAGTTGTGAACTATTTTGGCTCACACGTAGCAGGATAAAACCAGCCCAAGGTCGATTAGATGCAGACATGGAAAATGAATATAAGTTTGCATATAGAATCCCATCCATTTACAGATACCTGTGTCTTCACTTGAAACTGGAGCACATTTATGTAGAAACAACTAAAATAGCTTAAGTGTGACACTTAATTCTTTGCATAAATTCATTCAGTAAGCAAAATTTAAGGCACTGCCTTCATTTTCAGCAGTGGGTAAAAAACTTCTTTTCAACATCTTCAATTTGAAATTCAAGAGCTTCGACTTCTTCTGCAAATATTTGTCTCTGTAAAACAACTGTTTCTGTTCAAATATATTGAGCTATGCTTTCAATGTTTCACAGCTTTCAGCTATTCTTCATATGTTCAGCATCACATTCACAGTGCTGTTTGTATTCATTTAGGTCTTTTGCCATAAACTGTATTTGACATTTTACAGCTACAGAGGTTTCAGATCCTTCTTTTTTCTCAGGAATGTGCAGCTTATGATAATTCTTAACTCTTTTCCTCTTATTTCTTCTTTCAGAGACCTTTGACTCGCTTGTGTCCTTCACATCTAACCTGACCAGCACCCTCTTCGACAGTGCTTACTCTGCTCTGGCTTCCGACTGTCGCCCCCTTGTGTCCCAGCTGTTCAGCGACATCAAACGGCACCTCTCCGGACACTCTAATTCCTCTCTGGACAACGCTGTGCGCCGATTCTACAATGATCTGTTCCCGCTGGTGTATCGTCGCCTCCTGAACCCCGGGATTGGCCACCCGTCGTCCCAGTCTTATTCCTCCACCTCCAGCAGCAACGACGAATGCCTGCGGCTGACACGGCAGGACGTCAGCCCGTTCGGACCCCATCCCCACCTCCTGGTCAGCAGCCTGTCTCGAGCTCTAGGCCTGGGCCGAGCACTTAACCGGCTGTTACGAATGGCTGGTGAGGTTATGAATGCGACAGAGAGGGCAGCCCTTTCTAGAGAGTGTGGACGAGGGTTGGTGAGGATGCAGTACTGTTCTCACTGCAGAGGGCTGACCCTGATCCGGCCCTGCACCAGTCTGTGTGTTAACATTATGAGGGGCTGTCTGGTAAGTCTTTGCACTGGATCACGTGTATACGCTGGCTTGTACAATCATGTGTCATATATGACTATGATTATTTAACCCTAACCTATAAGGCTTTTTCCAGGTGGGTGTGTCCGAGCTCAGCGCCCCCTGGGGGAGTCTGGTGGTATTGCTCCAGCGTTTAGGCGCCACCTTCGCCACCAGCAGCAATCACAACAACATGGAGCTAGCTCTGTTAGCAGTTCGAAACCATGTGAACGATGCAATACTGCACGCCCAGCTGCACGGACCCTCTATCACAGCTACAGTAAGCAAACCCAAGCATGTGAGACGATCGGGGAATATCTTATTTATTATATCATTCTGTTCAGGACACCTAATCAACTCAATGCCAAAGTAATCATGTCCTAAATGAAACAGAATCATCAAAGTGCTCAAAACTGGACGACGCCCGATTACAGAATGAGAATGCATCCTTACTCATGCACCCCAATAATAAAGTCATTTGAATTTTGGACACAGAGTGAAGAAGGCCGTGGGTTTCATTCAGCCTGGCAGTTGGATCTTCTCACAAAAAGCCTTGTACCTAGATGGGCTAAAAACAGCCTCATTCTTCAGGGAATCTGGGGTTCCCCTCAGTCTGTGTGTGTGTGTGTGTGTGTGTGTGTGTGTGTGTGTGTGTGTGTGTGTGTGTGTGTGTGTGTGTGTGTGTGTGTGTGTGTGTGTGTGTGTGTTTAAGTGTGTATTTGAGGGTGAATACAGATCCAGTGCCAGACAAAGACTGTGGTTGGCGGGACAACCGATACCCAGAATGCAGCTTGGTTCTAAGTGATGAGAAAGTTTCTGTGGCTAATCTCTAGACAAACAGACGACACACAAACACATGCAAGCACACACAGTTGGAGGGAGAAATAGACTAGCCATGCGGGTTGATAGGACTTAGTAGAGTAGATTCCTGAGAGGTAAACAAACACTCTCATGTGTGTAGCTGCAATGTACAGCAATTAGGGGCATTAGACAATTGCACCAGGGCTTTTGAGGCAGGCGAAGAGTTTTGGAGAACGACCCAGTATATTTAGTGTTCAGTTACCTCTGATCAGTAATTCTAAAGATACTTTAATGGCCAATGCCTACATCCTTTGAGCATTTTTAGAGCGCTCCTCTAAGACTCTTTCTCAAGCACTAATGCATTTCATGCCCTGCAAACTGTCTACTCCTCAGGTAGAGAAGGTTTGTGGTTCCCAGGATGCCCCTCCAGCGATGAGGAGTTTGCATGTTAACACCTCTGTGACTCCTGCTCCATCGGTCACGTCCGACAGGTCTTCTGTGACGTCACCTCCCTCACCCGTCCATGCTGCTCATCAGCTTCAGCAGCTGCAGTCCAGAAAGTGAGTTTTAATGCCTGTCTTAGAATCTCCTCTTTCATTATTATTTGTGTCTGTAACTCTGTTTACCCATTTGTATTCCACTAGGTCATTTCCTCTTAAAAGTTCTAGAGGGGACAAGAGTCGAAGCCTGAAAAAACTTTCTAGGTGAGTGTAAACTCTTGCATGTGTCTGTTTGTGGCGTCATTAGCTCGGGAATCTACAGCCAGAGTTAAAACTATATTATTTAATTTTTTTTGCTTCATGAACCCACATGTGAAAATGATCCAGTGAATGTGTACTCTACCTTATGAGAACCTGTTCAGCCTTACACAGGTTCGTCTTTGTCCTTGTAGGGAGTTTGAGGGCTCCATCCAGCGGTACCAGTGGTTTTTCTCAGGGCTGCCAGAGATGCTCTGTGATAGTGAGATGGAGGTTGAGCAGCACACATGCTGGAGTGGCCAAGACGTCGTTGAAAGGTCTGTGTGTTATATGCACTTTTTTACCTCACAGACAGGACGGTAGAACACGTGATGGGGCACATGACGTTGCTTCTAGATCAGGGATCATTTTAATTTCTTTACCAGGACAGAAGCTGATTTGTTTTATGTTTTTGGGGAAGGTTTTTCAGGCCTCTACGTTATTTGTTCCTTCCTGATGGGAAAACAATAATCTGCATAACGTAACATAACGCCTCCTGAGGCAATTTTGCAATATTAAGTAATAAAACTGGATGTTATGTCAACCCACTTGTTTGGGTTAAATCATGTCATTTGAAGTAAACTACATGAAGGTAACATTGTGAAATCTACTTCCTCCCCATGTTTTTTTCTTTTTCTCTAATTATATGAAACGCTGCTTTATGAGCAAGAATCACTAGTATTAAAAGGTTCATTAGGATCCTTCATAATGTGCATTTTTGTGTCAGAAGTGCTTTTAATTAAAATGTGACGGCATGTTGCATGATTGTAAGTATGTGCATGTGGCTGGTAGCAGGACGGGGGCGGCAGTGGTGTGAAGGTTACAGAGTTCATTTCCAGAGTCTTTCTCATGGTGATTACTTTGGCAGCTTAGACTGCTAACAAGACAAATGGCCACACACACACGTCCATGAGCACAAAACACACACATTCACACGCGTGCACCCCAACAGACCGGCTAACACCGGCAACACACACAGTCTGACATATAAGTCGCACACAAGCGGGAAGTTTCCATTACTGGTCTGTCAACCGTGTGAAACAGGCCGTGGTGTCTTACAAGGTCATTCTGCAGAAGCGCACTCACACTTTGCTTTGTCCCCATTAGTGCCACAGTGAAGGACAGTCAACTTCAAATGTATGACTCTGTCACTACTTGCATCAGGCTTATATTTTAGGACAAGTGGAGCAGGAGTCCTTTTGGTTTAAATGTAATAGCTTTTACATCAGCAGCAACAACTGAGCATGTTACTCATAATACAGAGACAGGAAATATGAAGGAGTCTCCTTAACGCCTAGATCTGCCTCAACCAATCTCTGCAGATACTTTGTAGTTCCTTCATTGTATGAACTGAATGACTTGGACACAACAGCCACGTTCCCCATAACGTTCCAAAATCCAAAGCAAGCTGAAGGTCGATGGCATCTTATACTGAGAGGTGGAGACTAACAGGCCTTTAAATCACTTGTCAGTTTCCTCCCTTTTACATTAATTTGTCAGTCAAAGAAATCACAAAATCCACCCAAACAAGATTCGTAGTAAATTATTCAGGAATGTGAACTACATGTTCCAGGAAGCCGAAGTTTAACTCAGAGGGTGAGAAGAGGTGTTGAGCCCGTGTTGGAGTGCTGACAGTCTGTGCCTCTCTGACCTCTTTACATCTCCTTCTCTGTTGCATCCATCCCTCCGCTCATCTATTCATTATTTCAGCTGCCAATTCATCCCTCCATCCATCTTTTCAGATCTCCATTCATCTCCTCCGCCCTCTGACCCACTTCACTTACAAATGTCTCTGTTGGTGTGTGTGTGTGTGTGTGTGTGTGTGTGTGTGTGTGTGTGTGTGTGTGTGTGTGTGTGTGTGTGTGTGTGTGTGTGTGTGTGTGTGTGTGTGTGTGTGTGTGTGTGAGAGAGAGAGACAGAGACAGAGAAAGAGCACACAGAACTATGAGAACGTAAAAAGATGCTTGTGCATTTCAGGTTCACGATAGTGTGATGAGAAAGTGGAACATAAGAGCAGTTCATAATAAACACACCTGAGTCATGAATTTGAGACATTTATTACTATGTAGCACCTATTTAGGATTTTTAACAGTTGTGAAATATAGATGTATGCACAAAGGGACAGACAGAACAACCACAATATCTACAATATGAACCAACGATAAAACAGACAACACCGGCAGCATTCTATGCCAGACAGTCGGCCCAAGGCCAGACATTAGTTAGGTTGATCACACAAAAAGCTGTTATTAGGATCAACAATTAAATCCCAATTCTGAGTGAATGTTTTATTTTAACAGCTGAATTAAAGGCAGATTGAGACACTGCCTTTCACCAACAGCTGCTTTGCTCATGTTTTTTCTAAGGTGATCTTTTCTTCAGTGAGCACAGCCTGGAAGTGATGCTTTGGACACTCCTGATTATGATGATAATGGGTCTGTATAACTGATAATGAGCTAATGAGCCAGACCAGGGAGCCGCCTCATCTCTGCTGCACATTCTGACACGATCGATCGAAGAATGAACTATATCTGTGCTTTTCATCACGTCCGACACACTACGTTCAATCCAATTCAAAAGTTTGAATACATGAATAACACAAATTAATAAAAGCACAAAGAAACTCACACATAATTCTAAAGTGTGTCATTTATTCTCCTTTATGCTACCAGCTGAGTAATTGGCACTTTCTATGCAGACTGAACTGTAGTAACTCGTCGTCTCCAGAAGAGGGAAGCATCTATTCACTGTCTGATCTAATGAGACGTACTGCTCTCACACAAAAGACCTGCCACACCCGATGCCTCAAAGTGTACTGTGTATTTTCCTAATGCATGAAAATCTGTTTTACATCAGGGATTAATGTTTCGCAGTCACAGAAATGCTGATAAAAGAAGGAATTGTCTGGAGGGACTGAAGCGATTTTTCTAGTGCACTTTTCTAAACACATCCAAACCACAGCATATCACTTCACATCTGGCACAGGAGGTACAGATACAAGCCTCGGGTGTCAGTGTGTGTGTGTGTGTGTGTGTGTGTGTGTGTGTGTGTGTGTGTGCGTGATTGTGATAAAGCTGTGTAAATGACTCCACAGGAATGTAGCTAGATTTACAGTGAGGTTGTCGTTGTTTAACATTACAGACCTCTCTTAGATCACAGTTTCAGGTAATGTCATTTTCACAGTTTCTCTTTGTGTGCGCGTGTGCATACGTGTGGACAAAGTCAGGTTTTACTCTGTTGTGGTTGTGGTGGTGAGTGGGTTCAGGCTGTAGGTTGGTATTGGGTGAGGGTCCGATAACAGCTGAGGATCAGGCTTTCAGTAGCGATAGTTCGGGTCAATGTGTGTCTCACAGCTGCAGACACACTGCGTTTGCGTACAGATATTTTTCTCTGCATGTTCACTGTTCTTTAACCTTTTGCTTCAGGCCTGAAACGGAAGAATGCACCTCTTTGTGTGTTGCAGCCAGCAGCCCTGCAGTACCTGATGGCAGAGCAGCTCTGTTATGTTGCGGTGCGGATGATTTACACCTGTTGTCTGTGGTGTCACTCACAGTCACACCTCTCTGTTTCTCCGGGAGCAGCGTGTTAGACAGAGCATGCCCAGTAGCGCCTTCACATAGCTGACAGCTATTTATACAGACTTCAGGACAGTTGACATCAGGAAATTTGTCTGATGGGATTCACTATATTTTTGCCATCAATTCATCACTAGCAAAGATAATGTCATACGTTGCCGGTAACACAATGCTCCTGTTGCAAAGAGCAGATAGTTGCATATAGCAAAGCTGAGCCGTTCACATTCTTTACACTGTGCATCACCACACAGATAGATAGACAGAGAGAGAGCGCATAATTAAGGCATCCTGCAGCTCTCAGACGCAAACACTACATCGCAGACGCTCATGGTAGGCTCAGAAAAGTAATAAGCCCTGTGGAATCCCTCAGATTCATCCTGAGTTAATTTATTGCTCTCCTATTATTAGAAATAGAAAGGGTACATTGCATCTTTCGCATTCACAGTGTGTATAAAGATTTATTTGTTACAGACGACTGCGTGGGAGGATATACGTACAGTAGATGATTTATGTGAAGGCTGTTGTCTCCTCTCTGCTAAATTGGCAAATGCGTTTCATGCCAACTACTTTTGCACAAGAAGTCCTGCTGTTTTCGAGTTCTAGTGAATACAGGGTATTACATTCATTTACATGTCTTCATTGTGACTGCTTTTAATATTTAGAAGGTCACAGGATATGAAAAACACTGAGAGCGCTCAGAAAACATTTACATTTAAATATAACATAGGAAAGTGTGTTAGGCAGCAATATAACCCGACTTGTAAAAACCTTGGAGCCGAAGAAGGGCTGTTGAAGTTGTTTTCCTCTCCTCCTCCTCCTTCCTGATTATGGGGATGTAATTTATAGACATGCTTCTGCTTCCACCTTCAGGCCTTTAGATTCCATTTACCATTAAACCCTTGGATTCATTACTGGAGATAATTACAATTCTTAGCACTGCATTTTTCATGATTAGGTCACTGTGTCTTTCTTTACTGCGAGACACATGACCCTTGATGTTTATTTATAATAATTTGTGAAATGCTGGAAACCTGCAGTCTTGTCTGCATCTTTAACGGTCATGAGGGAAGCTCTGCATTATTTCGGTGCATTGGTTTAATAAAATAGCCGGTAAATGTACACTCAAGCCACTGGAATATTTGCCTTTTCATACAGTACTTGGACTGGGTAATTATTGTCTTGTTTGATTCTGATATTTTTGATGTACTGGGCCTAATGCTAAGAGTAAAGCAGACTTGGCTAACCTGGTCTCTTCCTGTCACTCTTGGCTGCAT
>NC_040884.2:3815752-3847432 GCF_900634795.4 Betta splendens
GAGTGTTTGGCTTAAAAAGAGGTCCTGGAAGTGGAAAATGGAGTTTACAAAATGATCTGTACATACAGTATTTGATGCTTATGGAATGTAAGCAGTAAAGTCTTAAAACAACCTAAACCCATTTTTCTTACATAGAAAGGCAATTCAAATAACAAAACAGTGATCCAAGTTTAAAAAAGTATATGTGATAAAGAAGTGAGCCAAACAAATGATCACAGATAGAAGTATGGACAGTACCCTGCTGTAATCTGGCTCTATTCTGTTGTGACGCTAAACTGCAAACATACTGTACCCTGCATCCTGCTGCACACAAAGGAGGTGCCCAGAAGGAAAACCCAACACAAAGACTGTACCATTATCCTGTCAAGCTAAAAGTCAGTAATTGAACGGTATTATGGCAAAAAATATACCTCCTGGGACGTTAGCATCATTAGCACAAAGTCAGGTTGGGTCTTGAAAAAAAATGGGATTAAGACTTTAGATCTTTATTTACAGCCCGTGCAAAGCTTGGCGCTACCTTACAATACCTCCAACATCATGGGATCCGTCCGTCCGTCCATTCATCCATCCATTATCATAACTGCTTATGCTCCTAATGGTCCAAGGGGCGTTGGTGCCAATCCCAGCTGTGATTGGTTGATAGGCAGGATACAACCTCTGGTCCAGTGACACAGGTCGACAGTCTATCACAGGGACCACATATCGAGACAACCCATCATTCATATTTATGGGCACTTACAGATACCAATTAACCTATTTGCATGGCTTTGGAGGGAGCGAGGAGGCTGGAGATAATATGTAACTCTACATACAGTAACAGGGATGTGTTGGACTAGTGGATTTCAAGCCCAGGTCCTTCATGTGATCTGACCACTATATCACTGTGCCGAACTGCTCTGGAGGATCTGTAATTAGAAACAGACACATTATTTCCCAAGGCAACGGAAGGTCCTCTTCTGGAATCTGTAAAAAGGTCTGCAATAGTTTTGCAGCAGGTTGGAAGTTGGGTTGAGTAATGCAGCTTAGGTTCACCTTAAACCTACCTTAATAAAGTACATATATTATATAATTTGCATTTGGAAACTGCTTATTTAGAATTGCTGGTTATGATTTACCAAGCTGGTCCCAGCGAGTTATTATTGTGTGTCGTAGACACTAAAGTCAATCAAGTGACACAAATCACAGACACAAGCCTGAACATGACATTTGTTTTTCTGGAATAACTGCACTCCATGTCTGCTGTGCACATAAAGCACCATGAAGTCAGTGAACACAGCGGCACTCTCCTCTCATATGCTCTTTAAAAATCTGCCGACAAACCACTTCTCTAAATCTGAATTAGAGTTTAATATTTCGCACTAAAAAAGCAGTGGAGCAGAAACTCTGTTCGCATGAGAACGAGCGTTTACGAGTCTGTGAATGTGTTTGCACAAATTAAACGTTTATGGCCCAAGCGCAACATGTGCTTTACGCGTTCAAGATTTATTGTTAGTATATTTATGTTTCCAGGCGGCAGCTCTGCTTCTGCAGCATCCGTGTGTAATACGTGTGTGTGTGTGATGGAGGCTGCTTTTCTATCTGCCTCACTGAACTTTGTTTATACTGACCTGCTGTTTATCGACGCACACGATGGAACTTTTCTGAACAGCAGTTCTGATCAAAGGAAGATTTGAATTCATGCATTCAAATAGTTTGTATGACATTCAGGATTTCTTGAATGCTGACGAGGGACAGGAGACGTGTAGGATTATGTGGAATGACTGGTTTTTGGTGCTGAGATCCAGCCTCATTCCTTCAAGCCAAGCCTGTGTTTTATTTATGTGGGCAATTTAACAGTGAGACATTATTTTAGTCATGCTGACACAGTGTAAAGCTAATTGTTCATTTGTTTACGTCCATTTCCATTTCAAGGCAAACTGGTCTGAGCCCAAAGAGGGACAGTCACTTGGCAAACGCAGTTCACGGTTCAGGAACAAAGGGAACGCCAGGCATCCTAACATATGCACACACATGCAGCTGAAGCAGTGAGATTAAGCTAATGCCGACTCTGTGTTTGTAACAAGGTTGGCAGTAAACTGAGATGAAGCCCATAATAAACCAGTTAGCCATAATATTATGTTCAGCTTGTGCTTTAATGGACCACATCCCATACGCACACAGCAGCTTCAGTACCGTCTGCCTGCTCATCAATTACCTATGAGGGGTTTTAATCATTGTTTTTCATCTTTTATGTCTTAGTTTAATGATTTTTCACCCAGATCTAATCAGATTGATTTTCTCTCCTCAAACCAGAATCATCTCCTCTTCACAGTCCCCGTCCTGTAATCTCTGAGTCTCCCCAGACAAATCTAGGTCCTGTAATGTCAATAATGTAAGCGTGTTCTCTCCTCTTCGCTACATAGTCCTGCACGCTCAGGTGGATAAGCTCCAGGTATCTGTGACTCATTGCAACCACTCATTCCAGTCTGAACGGCGCAGATCCTTTTCCCCTCGAAACAACAGGCCTTTAGAACCTCAGCTGCACACTTTTATATGTGGGAACTCCTTGTGCCTTTCCAAGTATAAGATGTATTTGTACGAGAGCGTATTCAAGCGAATGCCTGCATGCATGCGACTGCGTACTCACAGGGGGCATTCAATCCCCGTAACCATGGTAACCAGGTGGTCCGCCCTCCCATGGGTCTCCATTTGATGACAAAAGGAAGAGAAACGGGGAGCGATGAGGAGATAGTGGTAAAGAAAGAACTTGTTTTGTTGATCTAACACATCCTCCTACATTAAACTCTGCCATAGCTTAGCTACATTTCCACTTAAAATATGTGGGTCTTATCTCAGACCTTCATTAAAAAACAATTGTGAACCTTGCTGAAGCTTTTTCTATTTATTGCCCCGCGTCCCTGGATCAGCCTTGCTCTGCCGGCTTCGTTCCTTCTTCCCCGGGGCCACGTTCAAAAGGCCCTTTAAAGCTGTTTCATCCTAATAGGGAAGGCCAGTGTTTTCCAGCGCTTGAACGCGCGGCCCCTCCACCTGACGACAGTTTGATCTGCATTTGTAAGCGCGCAGTGCTGTGTGAAGGGAGCAGAAGGAGTGTGAGGCTTCTAATCTGAACCGGTAACGATAGAGGTTCCCACACGGAGCCTTTGGATCGGAGGGCGTGACCCCTTCAAACGCTGTAAAGGGCAGTGGGAACGTACAGCACGAAACAACTGCACATGGGTTGTTTGTTGATGTCACATTTAAGCCTCTGGGTCTGTCCTCAGTCATCTTTACTTGTGTTTATGTTGCCCAGGTCTCAGCAAGAAAAGTATTGACATGAACACAAACACACACACAAACGAGTGGTGAGAAAAAAGAGAGAGTGGGGAGGAGTAGACTTAAGATCGAATGATAGGGGGTAACAGTTGTTGCCGTGTGTGTGTGTGTGTGTGTGTGTGTGTGTGTGTGTGTGTGTGTGTGTGTGTGTGTGTGTGTGTGTGTGTGTGTGTGGCATTGATTAATAAGCAGCTCACTCGCTGGTGATGGACCCTTGGGGTTGGAGTTGCGGCTCATTAAAGAATAACACATTCACTTTGCTCTCGCTTTCTCTTTCATTCAAAGCCAGTAACGGCTCCCTGTTTTGTTCCTTAACACCTCAACAGAGATAAAAAAAATTGACTTTAGACAAAATGCTGCACACAAATGTTGGCTTTCATGCATGTTTCTGCGTTGTGTTTCACTTTGTCTGCTCTGGTTGCGTTTAATCCCACCTTGTTTGTTTTACCTTAACTTCCTTCCTGCATCCTTGCTTCTATTTGTGTCACTTCCTGCTACAGAGGCGCTGTCTTGTTGTGTTTCTCCTACAGAGCCTTATATAGATCCATTTGACCTCCTGGCTCACTGATTCAAACGTGTTAACACACACCTGCTAGTTATCCTGTTGTCTCAGGAGTTATTGTTGTGGCTTGTCGGTCTCCTTCCGTCTTCCCCACTTTGACCTGCTGACTTTGCCTCATGTTTAGCTTCTCCCCCGCTCTCCTCTTTAGTCAACACTATTTATAAGACGTGTAGATCTTTAGGTGAGGTTGTGGTAAATAAGTCAGCTCGAGCAGGCTCCACAAGCCTCCAGGAGGACTGGGTGTCAGATTCTGGCCACACACACTCTCACACTTAAACTGTAAAGTGCATTGGGATTGACTTTGAACTGATTGGGTCCTATAATTAAACTGAATTGAATTGATTTGTTTGACACTTGTCAGACAGAGCAGCAGGTTGTTTCATGCAAATCTGATTCCAGCGCGTGTTGATTAGTCCTCCTCTCTGCAGCCGTGCTGATATATTCCTACTTGACCTTTTGAAAAAAGCTTGCTGCCCTTGCTTTGACTAGGTGCACCTCGAGCTTAATTCCTCATCTATTCAAATGAGCATTCCCTTGCCGTACACATAACAGACAGCACCCGTGGTCCGTGTATCAGTGCGACCTTCAACCAGTCACTCGGTGTTCAGACTTTCATCCACCTTCAATAGAAGCCGTTTGTCTTTGCATTGTCTCTGCAGTCTACAGCTTCCTTTGTGTTGCTGCATGTTTTCTCTGAAGGTTTCGTGAGTCTACCGGAGGCTATGCTTAACCTTGGTGAGCGTGACCTTTGGGAGATGAATCACTGCGAGCACAAGTAGTAATTGCTGCGCTATCATAGTCGTTTGCAAACATGCACTAGCCATTAATTTGGATATTACAATTTGCATCATGTTTCAATGTAGTTATTTTGGAGAAGGAGTGAAAACCATGCTGGTGCAGCGCCACCTCCACCATCATGAGACCGTCCTGGCGTCATCATCATTTAATAAATACACTGCAGCCCTCCAGCAGGATCACCTTTAAAGTTAAGGCAAACTCTTTTAGGAACATCCTTATTTTTCAAATTAATTTTTAATTATATTTTTCAAATTAGCCTTTAAGTATATTTAATGGTTGAACAAAAAATCTAAGAGATTAATGGATTGTTGTAAGAGTTATTGGTGTTGATATATGTGGGCTGCACTTATATACATTACAGCTCATGATGTATAGCTCATCATTTGTCATTTGCTATTTAGATTTAGCTAAATCAGATTTTAAATCAGATTCCAGTAAGTGTTTGCTGAGAGAATAATCTGCAGCTACGTTACACTGTGTGTGTGTGTGTGTGTGTGTGTGTGTGTGTGTGTGTGTGTGTGTGTGTGTGTGTGTGTGTGTGTGTGTGTGTTTCCTCCCGTGGGAGCTGAGACTGAAGTAATGAAATGCTCATTACTGATTCAGCTGGAAATGCTAGGGATACATTTACACGCCTACATACACATGCCAAGCATCCAGACACTTCTCAAGGTCACCTCTCAACATTTGTGTGTGTGTGTGTGTGTGTGTGTGTGTGTGTGTGTGTGTGTGTGTGTGTGTGTGTGTGTGTGTGTGTGTGTGTGTGTGTGTGTGTGTGTGTGTGTGTGTGTGAATGTTTGTTGTATATACAATTGAACACTGACAGGACTGAGCATTACTGGGGCCTAAATTGACAGTTTGTGCAAAACACCACTGGCATTTGATATCCGACACGCACAGCTATAATTATTTACTCTTTCTATTTTCCCTAATGATATGAAATCTTGTATCTGACATCACTTCATCCACGGGGGCAAAAACCCGCCAACACAGCATAAACACACATATTTAAGCCAAATAGGCACAGACAAATGCTCCTCACGCTTGTTTCAAGTGTTAGATGCATTGAATGAAAGCAGAACTGACCTGTTTCTGTGTTTTATGGACCCACGCAGGACATGCACACGTTGTCAGTAGGATTTGTATCATATAGCAGACTGAAAAAGAGCTGATGTGGGTGCTGGCATATCTGAAATGGATGCTTTAAGAATCATAATTATGTGACTTTGATATAATGACTTTGATTTGATTCAAACTCTGCTAGAAGATAGTTTTTCTGTATGTTGTATAATTTAAATTGTCTGTATATGGATTTTGCTGGTTTGCCAATAACAGTAGCAGCTGCTCGTAGACGTTGTAGTTTAATGCTGGCAGTCCTACAGTTTGGAGGATTTATTGACTAGCCTGCGTTTTTCCACTGTCTGTTAATGTTTGTGTAGCAGAGATAGTCGGAGAATAGCCTTTATGTTTTCTGGTTTTGATTTATGGCCTTGCTTCAACTGAATCCAGTTTGATTTGTTTTATCTTATTATTCTGGATAAAGGATCTAAATTACTGTTCGGTGGTGAAGACCGTATATTTAAGGGGATGATGAATCACAGTCCTGTTTTCTCAGGTTTTCCCCTTCACCCACTGGAGTGGGTGACCATTTGTGTCCCTTCATGTAAACTGTCAGATCAGCTCCTCTGGGTTTGCAAACTGCATGACTGGAGCTGCAGGCTGAGGTTGAAAGTTTGGGCTGATCTGCTATAGTGCTGACCTGAATACTGCAAAAGGCTGCTGCATTTTATTACCAGGGTCCTGAAAATGTCACTCCTGCACTCTTATTATTATATGCACGTACGCACACCAACACACACACACACACACACACACACACACACACACACACACACACACACACACACACACACACACACACACACACACACACACACACACACACACACACACTCTCTACTCATTGAAGGAAAGGTTAAAGAACCCCGTGAGTCCAGTGACATTGTTTATCACACATCTTTGTATCTGGGTGCACTCCTGCCATATGTGACACTTTCTGCATTGTTGCTAGGAGACAAACATGCCGAAGGGCATGTAGGATGAGACTGTGTTGTCATCTGCTGAAAGACATGTATGTAATCACACACACACACACACACACACACACACACACACACACACACACACACACACACACACACACACACAATCCTTTTGCATCTACTGTATCGAACACCGGGTCAAGACAGAATATGGAGTCTGCACTGTCTTTGTGCTGTAGATTTTGCATTGCTAATTATCAATATATCTCAAAATGATGTAAATCTGTGTTTTAGTTTTAAAGCAAATTTACAATGTATTAATACATCAACTTTAAGAGCAGTTATCTCGCTCATCCGTGTTTAGTGCGTTAAAGATTGTCTGTTGAACTCTACAGGAACAAACACAGCTGAGCACAAACATTAGCATTGTATTAAATCTGATGCATGAATAAGTCCCGCTACACTTGCTAATGTGGAAATGGATGCAGCCCTTTTCCCTAAACAGGTTCATGCCATATGTGCATATGTGGAGGATTTCAGTTCTGATGGGAACCGACAGATACAAAGCAGACCACACACACACACACACACACACACACACACACACACACACACACACACACACACACACACACACACAGACACACACACACACACACAGACACACACACACACACACACACACACACACACACACACACACACACACACACACACACACATGCACAGCTTTGAACCCACTGTCCCATATTGCTCCACGCTGGCATGTGTCACAAGAGCACACAATGAGGGACAGATGCACACTTGGTAAACATTCTGCTCCGAGTAAATCATTTAAACAGTCAGCAGCGTCCAAAAACAAAAACATGTTACGCTTCTTCTCTCACACAGATTTTTTTGTTTGTTTTTTTTCTTAGGACAGTGTCTGGATCTAAGTTTTGAATTTCTATTTGAGTGTGTGTGTGTGTGTGTGTGTGTGTGTGTGTGTGTGTGTGTGTGTGTGTGTGTGTGTGTGTGTGTGTGTGTGTGTGTGTGTGTGTGTCTGCTTGCTCTTGTTTGTGTGTATTTGTTTGGGTGTGTATTCCTCGCGCTACATGTCTTATTACGGGATATGATATTTGTCTGACAGTGTGAACGTCCACAAACTCACTTCATTCCACAGAACTGAAAGAGAGTCTTTGTCCATTGTACCTGACAGAACAATGTGTATTGTAAGGAGCAGAATCGAATTTCATTCCAAGCAGGTGTGAGTTTGAATCAGTGTGTGACAGTACAGGTGAGTAAGAAAATAACTCTGTGCGTGTGTGTGTGTGTGTGTGTGTGTGTGTGTGTGTGTGTGTGTGTGTGTGTGTGTGTGTGTGTGTGTGTGTGTGTGTGTGTGTGTGTGTGTGTGTATTAGGATGAGGGCACAATCTGTCTGCCTCCTGTCCCAATCCACTAATTTCCCCGCGTTCCTCCCTCGGGGGCGTGGACTGCAGACACACACGACGCACGCACACGCTCACGCTCACGCACACGCTCACGCACACGGAGGCATCAAAGCAGCAGCTGGCCGAGTCCAAACAACATCTTACACTGTGTTTGTGTGGGTGTGTTTATGTGTGTAAGGTAACAGTATTCACACTGTGTGAATGCGAAGGTGGGTGGGGTAAAACCCATAAATCCTTCAGAACTACACAACAACAAAACATCCATGAATAATGCACAAGGTTTTGTGCAATGATGACACTAAAACAGAACCAGACATGACTTCCACAAGTCCTCACTGTTCAGCTGAGCTCATTTTTAAGCTTCGACTGTTTGAATGAGACCTCGTGTTGGTCCATTTAGGTGATTTGTACAAATACTTCAACTTTAACTTATTACGGACACTAAATAAATATTTTTGCATATTTTACATACTTTACTACTGGGAAAGAATTATTTTAAAATCAACATTGATGTTACACATGGTCATAATGTCACATTTCGCATGTGTTTAGGTGAGGACACGAGCGACTGGTCCAGTGGCCACAGTCCAGAAAAGAAGCATGTGGCTCCGTCTCCTCCTCGTCGCCCCGTCACTCCTCATCGCTCCTCACCTCCACCGGTGAGTCAGAACCCTCCATCTCTGTAACCTTGTAATTTAGAAGTAAAGCAGTCATTTCTTACAGCCAGGCCTCTCACAATACAAGTACGTATGGCAGGGAGGTAGGCTAGTTAATACTCACTATTTACATGGAGGACCCCTAATATCCGTATACTTGTACTGTACCAAGTCTTTACAGACAATACAGAACATGCAGCGCAATTTTTCACCAAAGGAGAAATTGCATTGTATTATTATTTCCTTAAAACCTGTATGAGCTGCAGAGGTTTTGAATCTTTTTTTGTCTCTTGTGTAGTCAGTCAAACTGGGATGATTTCATTTCTTTCAGCAGGTCTTATGGCTTATTTAAAAAAAAAAAATAAATGTGCATCAAATGATGTTACTTCAGGACCCTGCCACATTTCCTCTTGGTTTATAGAAACCCAACATAACGTTAAATAAATACCAAGATTAGTGTGTGAGCATTGTTCTCCAGAACAAAGTCAAAGAAAGTGGGAATTCCATAGTTCAGCAGTAAACAACTGACTTCATGCATTAATCCATAAAGATTTCAAAGCTTGTGTATTGTTTCATCAGCTTCCAACTTTTCCTGGCTTTGTTTTTTAGAACTTAAATGCCATTGTCTTAAAAGCATCCAGAGCACCTGGCTCCTCCTCCAACAACACTGCTCTACTGTACGTGTGTTGTCTTACTATAGGTCCGCGTTTCCTGTTTCCTGTTGTTTGATCCCAGAACCGTCATAACAGTCCTCACACAGGAGCTGTTCTTCCTCAGAAACAGATTCCCTGAATCTCACTATAATTAGTATTAATAATTCCTCATAAAAGCCAATGACCCATCACAGGGCCACATACACACAGACAAGCATTTGCTCTCAAATTCATGCCTACGGACAATTTAGACTCTCCAACCAACCTAATTGCATGTGTTTGCACTGTGGGAGGAAACGGGAATAAAACTCTGGTGGACACGGGGAGAACATGCAAACTCCACACAGACAGACAACTGGGCCACGTCCATGAGTCTTTTATTGGATGTTCTTTGCCAGGTTCGCGGCTCCGCCCACACGGAGGCCGGTGAACGCCGACCTTTGACCTCCCTGGCCCTGCTGCCGCTGCTGCTGTCATCGTGGGACCCACGCTGACCGTGAGCACGCAAAGCGATTGGACTGAAAGACGGCCACATGCTGTGTTTTGTGGTGAAGTTAGTATTTAAGCGATGAGCCACTGTTTCTGACAGTTTCTGATGTGAGTTGCCAGGTTCGTGGCGCGAGCTGTTTTTGTGACAGCTGTAGGTGCAAACTGTGCTTTTTTATATTACCTGTACTGACCTCTACATGTTTATTCATATTTAACTCCAATAGGTTAGACAGCAATGCACTACTGAGACAGATGTAAATACAAACAAATCTATAAATATACATATATAAAATCTATATTTATATGAAGAGATTGTGTAGGTAACAATAGCTTGATGTCTAACTGAGCTCTTTTACTTGGACGCTGAGGGATGTTTGCTTTGGTTTGACCTTCTCAGACATTAAAACCCATAACAGATAGAGTTCAAGCTGGAGGTCTGTAGCCTTAAACCAATTACAGTAAACGCCAATCTTATAGGTACGACAGACAACAACATTGAGTTGTATTTGAGAGGAAGCAAACGTAAAATGTTTTCTGACCACTCTGCACTCTGTTCTTATGCAAGCTGGGTGATTTCCTGTTCCTAGTTCCTAAAAATATAAAGTCCTCCGAAAATGGCTCCCAAGACGGTCCGTCCTCTTTTAATACATCATTTCTAGACGTATAAAACCCTGAATTGTCCTGTTGTTTTATGAGGATGCACAGTGGGCACAGCTGTAAAAACACTGCAGGGAAACATATAATAGCTTCCGTTTCAATAACACTTGTAAGACGCTGCTTCGTCCTCAACGGGCAGAAGATTCCCATCTATAAAAATTACCAAGTACAAGTACACACTAGATATGTGCAGTGTTTGTGCGACTCAACAGTGGCATTTTATTTCTGTACAGACACACAGAGCTCTTGTTTTTATCTCCAGCTCTTAATTGAACTTCCAGTGAGAGACTCCAGGACTGTAAATAGGACATCCATGAAAAATAGAGTGATACAAATGCTTTCAGCTCGTCTAATGTGATCACAGCTGCTGAGCCAAGAACCAAACATATGAATTAAATGCAACTTTAAACCATTTGAACGAATGAACTGTGCGTCTCCAACCCCACAACCTGCTGAATACAGAGGAAACGCAGCAGCTGAACCCAGTGAGTCACTGTGTGCCGTCACCCCACTGTGAATTAACCAGCTCACACACACATAGTTTCACACTATAGATTAACATACAGTTAATCTCTGCGTTCCTGCCGTCAGACAGAAAAGCACAGAGAAGTTTATTCATGAAGGAAAGTGACTGACACCTACCATTAAGAGCTTAGGCGTGAGCGTCAGCCAGGCAGCGCGCCAAGACACCATGTTAGCTACACGTCAGAGTCTGTCAGCAAGCCCACTCTCATCTGATCACATTTTAAGCGTTTACATTAAGGAGATAAGGCTTTCAGTCAGGTCAACACACGCTGACCTCATAAACAACACGGGACCTGAAGACGACATGGAGAAAGAGTACAATTTACTAAAACATGCGATTTAACAAACCCCATTTCTGGTGTGGACTGTTGATTTGAGGAATGTAAACAACAAACCTGGATGTATTTTACATGTCAGGGAATAGCTTGGTTAATAACAAGTCATCTCTCTGTTAGTGGTCACTCATCACGTTCATCAAGGTAACTAGTGATAAATCTGGGTCGGGCATATTTTTATATAGAGTAAAGCAGTCAAACATGTTAAGGACTGTAGTGATCCTGCTGTCAGTGTGCGTTTATTAAAATATTTAAATGTGCTTTTCACAGCTTTAACATGTTCTTACAGTAGTTTAACAGTCGGCTTCTGCTCGTGGCATCGAGCAGAGCCCCCAGGTTCCTGAACGTCAACAGCGTCAGCGACGTGTCCTGATACTCTGCTGTGTCAATAGTCATCAGCTTAACCTCCTCAGTAATAAAATCTGTTTTCAAAGTCACGTTGTTATTTGTTTTTCTTTTAAAAGTCAGCGTGAGGTGCCTGATGGAGATAATCTCACCTCAGGTCAAGTGCTTCAGTGGAAATAATGAAAGAATGAGGCGTCGCTGTTAATTGAGTGAAGGTCAGATTTCTGCCTCTTGAATAGATGTGAACCTAATGTGAGTAATTTGGAGGGTTCAGGGTTGCTCTCATAGATTTTACAGAGAGCTCTGGATTTCCTGCCTGTAACCGGGCTCAGACCCACTGGGTCTGTGGTTCTCAGTCAGATTTGAAAAAGGAAACCTATTGCAGCCCCAGAAAATGCAGGATGAAAATGTTGGGGTCTAGAATATAAATGAAGCGTGAATCATATTGACCCACTGGCAAACTGCAGCTGAATGACATTCTGAGGTGTATTCTAATACATCTCAACCAAAATGTCACCTAATATTGAGCATTAGTTGTTTAGATTTACTTTATCATCTCAGCATTCGCTCATTGCTACAATGGATTCAAACCCACAGGAGTCTGGAGCCGTTGCAGCTTCATATAAAATATATATTAAGTGGAAGCACAGCCACAGCTCTTTGGCCTCTGGCCCTTTGAGAGATTACTGTGATTGGATTGGCATGGTCAGGAAGTTGGCTCAGATAGTCTTGTTGGCAGAGGGAACTGCCAGGGGATGATGGGAAATAAAGACATCTTTGAATGCAAATAGCTGAAAGACAGAATGAAGTGAGGAAAGGGGGAGGAGGAGTGTTCCTGTTCCTCCTGACGCTGGCACCACACGCAGTATTTTAGTTCATGTTCTTTTCTATGGGAAATGCTTCTCTTTCCATTCAGGAGCTGCTTTGATTAATTGTACTGGAGTGAATGTCAGCCAAAAAGGGCAAAGCACGAAGCAGAGAGGCGGGAGGCGAGAGGTGAGGAGGAACAGGATGAGTCAGAGTTCACGGCGGAGGGAAGAGTGAGACGGGCCGCGTTCAGCGTGTTGCTTCAAGCTGACGGGGGTTTCTGTGCAGCGCTAATGAAACCACAGCCATGATTATTTTAACGCCGTCCAGGGCCCGTGAATTGTTTGTGAGTTCCAACGCTCCGCCACACACATTACATCCCATTACTGGCTGTACATGTCGCTGCTTTACGCCACTGCCTCGACCCGGAAGCACCTGCCTGACAGACAAACAGCCGAAACCTCCTTTAAATCCGATTATTAAACGCTACGTCACAGCTAATAAATACGCATCTGTTATTGGTTGATGTGGGTTTTATTCATCTGGAAGCTTTCTTTGCAGTCTGCTGAAGATACTGAGCAACCCAAGAGTTACAGCAGATTCACCAGCATCGGATCCGTTTGGCCGCAGGCGATCAAATCTTTTAGTTTCTCTCACAGGGGCCGTGAATATGAAAAGGTAATTGTCCTCCAAATGCTTCTGGGGGTGTAAAACATCCTTTAATATCAGCATGTGCTAATGGCTTCTAAATGGCATTATTCTGAACTCAGGCTGCGCTTTTAGATCTTTAACCCTGAAAGCTGCGTCCTCACACCCACAGAGCAGCTCTGTGACTCTTCCACCGCAACCAGGCAAATACTGATTTGGATCACTTAATAATAGATGCTACGTGCTCACTCTACCAGTGCATGTGGGTCAGTAAGTACAGTTTCTTTCTATGCAACCTTTTAGCTCAAAGACAAAGGAACAGATTTGATCTACACACTAAGCTTTGTGTAGATTTCACAAAAAAAAGGGCCACGAGTTTAAAAGCACGCTTTGGATTTGATGCTGGGACCGACAGCGAACCGGTCAGAGCTGCTGCTGCAGGGCTGGACTGGGCTTTAAGAGCAATCACAAGAAAAACCCAGACTGAATCCCAGAGAGGGTCGACGTTCTCACTTTAGTGTAGCAGAAAAATGAAAAAAATGCCAAACGCACAGATACGGTTGACATTTTTCTACTCCTGCTGTCATGGCGCTCGCCGTCCATCATCATTAAGTGTGTTTGGGTTGAAGCAGTTTCGTGTTGACCTGGAGGCCAGTCAGGCACCACTGTACCATCCACCATCCCATCATGTCAGTGTTTATGGGCCGAAACGACAGCTACTCCGGATCAGGCGGCTGCTGAAGCTTCACCGTGTGGAGGATTAATTGTTTGTGGGTGTGTGACACAAAGCATGAGCCGTGTCTGCAGCCGTGGTCCACCTCGTGTGGAGGGCGCTTCGGCTGCAGATGTGACTGGCATCCGTGTCAGGACTGTCACCGATATCAAATGTGCTGACACGGCGATATCTGTCAGTCTGAAGCCAAAAAGGCTTCGCAGCAGCTCTGAAGCCTCCCTCGCAGGTTTCTGTATGCAGGTCGTAGCAGGCTAAGCTGATTTGTCTTTCATTATTTTCCCTCCCTGACATCTTCATGCTCCGATGCACCACAGGCATGCTGGGAAACGCAGAGTGTCGATGTGGCTGCGAGATACCAAATGATTTTGTGTGCGTGAGCACGTGGAGCGCAAGGTGTACGGGACGGGAGAGGGAGCGGGTTGGAAACGAGGGAGCATTAAAGTATTAAGGCTTCCTGGGCTTAGTTAGATAAAAAATAGGCCAAGAAGTTCAGATTAGGAGAGAAATGACTGAGGCTGAGCTTAAATGAGTTCAAGAACTCACTTAGCAAAGCTGATCAAACTGGTTCAGTCGCGGTGGTTGACTCAGCGTGTGCGTCCGTGACGAACCCTCAGGAAACAGGCCTGTAACTGAAAGGAGCTGTGTTTGGTGGGAACGTCCCCGCTGGTCTGCGTAGAACCGTCCTGACCAGAAACCAAAGAGGTTATTTTCATTACCTAACCTTTAAAAACACGGGAGCCCTGGGGTTGTTTGCAGCGGAGAAAGAAAGCGGAGCCAAAAGGAAAAGCGAGACGACGCAGTGTCTGCTATCAACCCGCAGCACCGCTCCTCGCGTCAGTGTTTACTGCTGTTGCTGCTGGTGTAGATGTGAAACCCACCTTCCCTTCGTCGTTTTCAGAGCAGCCGTGACAGGAAAGCTCCTAAACGTCTGCCACGCGCTTCCAGCAAGCGTTGGGTGTGAAGCAAACGAAGCCACGCTGCTGTTGGACGCGTTACTCATCATCGGCCTCTTTAACTGGTGTGGAGCAGCGTCTTTCACTGGGGGGAGGGGGGGGGGGGGGGCAGTGGGTGCTGAGTCTAATGGCCCTGGAGGTGCAGCGCTCACACGACCCGGATACGGAGACGAAGCTTCTTAAATGACACGATGGAGACGAATGTCAAGTGAAATCCCAGTCAGAGTCCATTAAGTCTCAGTTGGTTTCAGCCGGGCTTCATGTGCAGCAGCTTTGATCTTAGCTCCCGCCCTGAATCAGAGGATCCAGACCTCCAGCGCCGCGTGGCTGCACCGCGTAAACGCCGCTCTCCGCCTCACGCGCGTGTGTGTTTCCACAGCACCGGGTGCGTTTCACGTTCAGGCCGACGCCTCACGGTTCCCGTCCGTGCGCCTCGGTGCCGGGCGAGGTCGTGCCAGGAGCCCGTGCTTTGACTTGTCACAGCAGGAACGGCACAGATGTGAGCGGAATTTAATTGAGCTGCTTGGGTGTCAGCGTCCTGGCACGGCGCTGCAGCTCGCTGCCAGACTGGGATCAACACGGCTCCTGTCAATAACACCGTTCATGTGCTGGTCGCAAATCCAGCGCGAGGGGGAATTCACTAACGCAGGCTGGAGCGGATTCATCATCAGACAGGTCCGTTCAGCTCCTATCACAGACTCGTCTCTGCTCACTGGCCACACCAGCGCCGACGCTGGTGACCCGGGCCCTGCAGGCTGGTGACCCGGGCCCTGCAGGCTGCTGACCCGGGCCCTGCAGGCTGGTGACCCGGGCCCTGCAGGCTGGTGACCCTAACCCTGCAGGCTGGTGACCCGGGCCCTGCAGGCTGGTGACCCGGGCCCTGCAGGTTGGTGACCCGGGCCCTGCAGGCTGGTGACCCGGGCCCTGCAGGCTGGTGACCCGGGCCCTGCAGGCTGCTGACCCGGGCCCTGCAGGCTGGTGACCCTAACCCTGCAGGCTGGTGACCCGGGCCCTGCAGGCTGGTGACCCGGGCCCTGCAGGCTGGTGACCCGGGCTCAGAGCTGGTGACCCGGGCCCTGCAGGCTGGTGACCCTAACCCTGCAGGCTGGTGACCCGGGCCCTGCAGGCTGGTGACCCGGGCCCTGCAGGCTGGTGACCCGGGCCCTGCAGGTTGGTGACCCGGGCCCTGCAGGCTGGTGACCCGGGCCCTGCAGGATGGTGACCCGGGCTCAGAGCTGGTGACCCGGGCTCAGAGCTGGTGACCCGGGCCCTGTGACACTGGTGAGCTTCTAACACCAGGCAGCGGCATCCATAAACTTTTAGACTAATTCCACCTTTGAGGTCTGGATGAACTAGTTCTGCAAGTTTTGTGCAGGTACAATGGGCTCTTTTATGGTATTGAGCAATAAAAATCTCTTTATCCTTTCATAGCCCATGAGTGTAAATCATACATAATCATTAATTACGCCGCCTTAAGCCCGGGTCTGACCCCAAAAGCCCTAACATCACTCACATTGTTACATTTCAAAGCAATTAGGGAACATTTTAGCTCCTTCTGCCTTTTGCTTCAGCTGCAACTCACAATTAACTTCTGCTGCACATCCGAGGCGTCGGGGAGATTTAGGGCTGCCGGTGACCTTTCCTTTTCCTTTGACCACTGCTGCCGGAGGGCGAGACGCTCATGTGAGACTGGAGAGAGTCTGACAGCTCATCGGTCACGTCCGGCCCCCTGCTGAACGGAGCCCGGGAGGACGCGGACTCCTCGCCAGGCTGCAGGATGCGGAGCTGCTTCATGCCTCGTTTGCAGAAATATATTTAATTTTCATAATGCACTTTAGTTTGTATAATCTGTTTACTCAGTGAACAAATGAGAATTATATAAATAGCGGTGGTTGTTAAAGTGGGTGGTCCTTCTTCGTTTTCTGTTCTTATTATTACATATCTTTTTAGTTGCACCCCTTCTGGACTGTACAGTGAAATTAAACAGTAATGAAAACTTATTCATAACATTTTTGGAGGCTTGCAGAAACTCCCGTGCAAACAATAGGCTGCCTAAAATACTGCGCCGTGGAGCAAATTTGATTTTATTCCAGCAGCCGTTTTCATTATGGCTTTTAATTGTGAGGACGGATAATAAAACCAATGCCCTCCGTCTTTTGTGTGTTGTCACTTTCGATTAATGAATCATTTTCCCCGGAACAGCGTTGTTCGGGCGCCTCGTGGGAGCTGCAGGTGGCGCTGTTTGACCCCGGGTCCACGCAGCAGAAGGAACGTCCACGCACACAAAGAGCGCGAGAGCGTTTCACTCACCCCGAATCCTGGAAAGAGGGACCCACAGAGCGGACCCGTCCTGTGGACCCGAACCGCCTTCAAATGCCCGATTTATTGGTGTCTTCACTTTATAAGAAGGCTCATTTCCAAAATGACTTGGAACTGCATGAGCTTTGACTGAACGAGCGACACCTGCTCTCTCTCTCTCTCTCTCTCTGGCATCTGTGCAGCTCCGGGGAGAAAGGAGAGCGTCGGAGAGGAGGAGGAGGAGGAGCGGGGTGTACCTGACACTTGGTGAGAGCGCGTAGCAGCTCTCTGATCGCGGAGACGCAGCCGGAGCCTCCTCCTGCCCGTTCACTCACCGCTAATCTCGGCTTTGCGCAGTTTTGGACGGGAGGCGGTGTTTTCTGTCGACAGGGCGCAAAGTCTGCGAAATCAAAACTGCAACAAAGCCCCGGAGGCTGCCTCCGAACAGCCCCAGTGAGTGGGACCGGGGGTGCTCGGGGTTTTGGCGGCTGAGAGCGGACTTCACCTCCAGGATGCGTCTCGGGGCGCTTCTCTGCGCGTCGGTGTGCCTGTTTGCAGCACCGGGCCCGGCGGCCGGGGCGGAGAGGAGCTGCGCCGACCTGCGGCAGTTCTACACGGGGAAGGGCTTCACTCTGGACGGGGTGCCCCAGACCGAGATCTCCGGTGAGTGTTAGTTGGAAATGACAGAGAGCAAACGCACAACGCGCCGTGAGCAGCTGTGGCTTTTTCTCGTATTGTCCTAAAACATCTGCCACGTGACGAAACACGGCGAAAAACCCAGCGAGGTCCCGTGTGTTTCTGTTTCTAATAAGAATAATGGATCTGGTTTTGCTTGGTTTTACATCATTCATTAAAGCAAAGCCGCAGCCAACGCTTGTTCCATCCATTTCTAAGTTGCCTTCACTTGTTTTATTGTTGTTGTTTGTGCTGCGTACCGGTTTTATTACGGCGCCAGCCTCCGTGTGTGTGTGTGTGTGTGTGTGTGTGTGTGTGTGTGTGTGTGTGTGCGCTCCTGCTTCCATTTATCCGCTCACTGAAGTCTTTCCCAGTCTACAGTCTGCCCTGCAGATCTCTATTATTTATTTTCTGGGGCATCTTCATTGTCGGCCGGAGGCAGAATCACGCGTGGGTGCGAGCGTCGCTATTATTGTCTGTTTTTGCTGCTTGCCCACGTTTGAACTGCAGGTGCGAACCGTTTTCTATGAAAACTAAATGGGGAAAAGATGGATTTGCTTTATGCTCCGGGCTGAATAGCAGCAGCACAGCGGTGCGTTCAGGTGCATTCTTCGTTGTCTGCCCCGGTGCTGCAGGTGCGGTGCATGTGTGTGACTGTCTAAGTAGCCGTCACCGGCGTAACTAATAATTAGGGACAGCACTAGAAGCTGCAGTAAAGTTGAGCTGAACAAAACAGGAGGGATTTATGGGACCGTGGTTTCATTCTGTGGCAGCCTCTCCTGTCAGTCAGTCACTCATCCAGCCAGTCAGGCTATCATGCATTCAGTCAATCTGTCAATTACCCAGACAGTCACATAATCAATGGGCTCAAGATCGAGTCATTCAGGCAGGAATCACAAATGAAGGTGTGCAGCTCGTCCGTCGCGTTTCCACTCTTCACAGCACGAATAAAGCGCCTCGGCCTTGAGGAAACTGATGGCATCTGGGAAATAGTTCCCCGTTAAGACAATCATCCATCGCTCTCTGTCTCCTCCTACGTGTCACCTGAAGATGGACGAGGGCGAAGCAGAGCAGCGGAGAGGAGGTGAAGCGTCTGTGTGTGTGATCTGAAGGTCACCTCACTGTGGGTCAGTGGAATCAGCCTGGTTTTTAATGGCGGATGAGCGTAAATGTGTTACGGACTGAGAGCAACAAATGGAGAGTAGACGAAGAGAACGGAGGAGGAGGAGGAGGAGGAGGAGGAGGAGGAGGAGGAGGAGGGAGCAGCCAGACAGGGAGGCAGCTTGACAGAAACACAGTGAGTCACTCAAGGTCTCTGTCGGTTCTCCTCAACACGACGCCCCCCCCCCCTGAAAACACAGCTTTTATTGACAGACCAAAAACAATGCTTCACTCACCTGGACCTTGATCTGCTCTACTTATCTGAGCAACAGTTCTGCCTCCACAGAACTCATTAAAACTGACAAGCAGATAGGAACAGAAGGACGAATTCCCCAGAACGCGGCCGCGCCGTCGTTTTCATCTCACACACCAAGATTGATCAGTCTCACTGGGTGAGGCAGACGCCTCTGCAGCCCGAGTCTGAGCAGCGTGGGTAGTCATGGATACGTTCAGGACCAGACGCTGATTCATGGGGTGTTTACGTTATCACAGCTCTGGTGGTTTAAGTTCCCTTTAAACAGCTTCAGAGGCGTTTCAGACTCGCGGCCTCCTGAACAAAACTCATCTGTTGAGTCACAAGCAGCTTGTGATTTGCATTATCCTCACCAGCATCTACAGTGTGAGAGGAGGTTACTTCAGATCACTGGCCTCACTGGGTGGAGGTCTGACACAATCCAGCCATGGTATTTCATTATTGGAGCATTTATTCTTTAGGCCTTGACGCTCTGATGACGTTTTAATGCATCATGCTCGTTATACAGTAGTTCCTGTATTGATGCATCACACTGAAGAACAGGTGATGATTCATAAAGTCATGTAATGACAAACCTGCAGGCTTCACTAAACGCTGAGTCGTGGCCACTGGCCTCGTTAAGTGGAAGCATTTCACCACTAATCCAATTCCCTCCGTCAGTCTGACTCAGACTGACTGGTGCTTCTGTGTGACTCCACTGCCAGACACCTTCACCTGAGTGACGGAGAATCGTCGCTCACTGTAGGCTTCAACCTACTGCCTCATCTTCTCTTCGCTCCTGTGCTGTTTATTTCAGAGCACAACTTCACTTTCCGTTCCCTGAAAACTCGGCCAAGCGGCTAATTAGACGCGGAGGCTTCAGGCCCCCGGCATCGGTGGACGCGGTGCATCATTACCGCAGGTCTGGTTCAGCGTCGGACACCTGAAGCAGCGTGAAACGTCAGCTGTGAATCTGATCTGCAGTGGAAAACACATGTTAGTGCCAACTCTGAACTGGGTGTGACACCTGCATGTGTAAGAGGATACGATAAATATCAGGATTCCGCGGTAAACAGCGGATAATGTGACGGGCAGATGCTCTGCATTCCTAGCGAGGGCCGCTTTTATCCCGCCATTGTCCCGCAGCTCCAGCCCATGTGAATGGAGGGTGTCTGCTCGCCTGTCGCTGTGCCTGCGAGCGCTCACACATGACACGCTGCCTCCGCTCATCCTATAGAGTGTGCGTTTAAAAGTCAGTGAAAGCCAACACCCTCTCTGGTGAAGACGCACACATTCACTGGGACCTTTTTTGGCTTTGTTTTGCGTGGGGCAGCGCACACCCTGGTGATCGTATGACACAGTGGGACTGTGTCCCTCACTGCTGCTGAGCCTGTAGCCTGAATATTGAGTTTGTTTCCCGCATGTGTGCGTTCACGCCGCAGTAGCTGCAGATCGGGCTGGATTACAGGTTGAGTCGCCGGCCCACGAGTCTTTAACCAGGCTTAAAGTCAAGCACCGACTCATTTTCATCCACTGGCAGTTACAAAGCGCCGACGCCCTCGCTTCAGACGCAGAGCTCCACTGCTTACTGCTTCACTGTTATTCAGGTTCTCATTCAGTTACTTCACATTTACATCCTGTGTCCACGGCATCAAAAACAACAAGAAGCCGTATTATTATCACATCACAAACAGCATTGCAGCGGTTAATAATCAGTTACATCCTGAAATATGTCTTTCTTTGCTGCGCTGAGGCTTCACGCTGCTCCAAACCCCATCCACTTACAGTGCCCCCCCCCCCCCCCCCCCCCCCCCCACACACACACACACACACACTCAGCACTGTTTAGGACTGATGCACGTCTGAGCTGAAGTGAGCGTCGATATTTTACAGTTCCTCTGCTTCGCATCCGCCCTCTGTGAAAACCGTGTGAGCTTTTACGTATGTGTGAGAGGAAATTGATACCGTCTGTCATCTGTCACATATCACATGCTCACTCAGGCCTCACAGGAAACCAAGTGGAACCCCCCCCCCCCACACACACACACACACACACACACACACACACCCCGTCCACGATGGCTTCGGTTTATAAACACATCCACAGGCTCTGGATTCAGCTTTTAGACTCGCTTCTCTTCTCTCTGCTGTTTGTGCCTCCACCTCTGCATTGTTTTTCTAGACAAGCTCAGATGTTTCAGTGTGTGTGTGTGTGTGTGTGTGTGTGTGTGTGTGTGTGTGTGTGTGTGTGTGTGTGTGTGTGTGTGTGTCTGAGAGGTGGGTTTGGTTGGTGAGATGTGTTAAAAGCAGCGCTGTGAATCTTTCATGATGTCTGATGCAGCGACATGAGAGAGACAGACGGAGGTAGAGGTGAGGATGTGAGGAGACCAAAAAGAGAGATGAGAGCATGAAGGACGGCTCGCTGCTGGTTCCTCACTGCTTCACAGCCACTTGGAGACATGCGTGCTCTATAACCCTACGCATCATCTTTATTTACACTTCTATCTTTAACAGTTAGTCTGCATTAATATGTTAATTAATGACCCATCGACGCAAAAAGAAAAGTTAACTCATCACAGTCATGATATCATACATTTTCTGAGTTAATAAACAATGAGCTACATTCTCATCGCAAATCGTCTTGATGGTGTTAAAACTTGTGGACACACGTCTTAATGCACATTTATATTCAAAGCATGAAGCCATATTATCCAGACTGACATTGAGTAAAGACACACGAAGATTAAATTCCTCTGTCGCTGACATATAATCAAGTCAACCTGATGAATGCAAGGGTCAGAGTGCTGCAGCCCTCCTGAATCGCTGCGATCGTTATGTTAAGCAGAAGTGGTGGGAGGAAAAGGAGGGAGGAGGCCGGGAGGGAAGGGAGGGAAGGGAGGGAGGAGGCCGGGAGCGAAGGCGCTAGCGCTGGACGCCTTCACATCCATCACGGTGCTGCTTCTCGCTAACTTTCTCCACCTCTGCATTCCTCCCCCGTCTCCCACAGCTCCACCTCCCACCTTCTCCTCCCCCTTCACGCCGCGTCCCGCCTTCCTATCAGGTGCTGTCTCTGCTTCCTCCTCCTCCTCCCGCCGCCCCCTCCTCCCTGGGAGCGGAGCGTCCATCTGCTTTCCAAATGAGAAGATGAGTGGTTGCGTGTGATGCGGTGCACTCTGGCTGCTCGGCTGCTCTATGAGTCAACGCTCCGCGTGCATATGTTCCCCGGGCGCTGAGCGACTGAGGAGATGGAGAGTTACTGGCGTGTGCGTGCGTCGGAAAGCAGGCGTTTGCATGTAGTGAAATGAGCTGGTGCATAACTGGTCGTACTGGTGCGTTCTGAGCTAATTCCTGTGCTGATGCCCATTAGCTCAGTACCTCTGGACAACGTGAGCTGAAGGAAGGCAGGTGGGAAGTCAGCTGCACTGCTCTGTCTCCACCAGGTTTAGATCTTCTCTGATCTATCTGTCTTTATCTCATGCAAATCAGCAGCAAAGGTCAAGCATGGATCATTTGAGCTATGAGCACGAGGAAGAAACGCACCCTGGCCCCACATCAGCACCAGGTGGACTGGGTTCCTTCCTATTCTTTATTACTGTTGTGTTTATGTGTTGAGTTACAGATGTACATAGTTCTCCGCTTTCCATTTTGCTAATCATCTGAGTTGGCCGCTCTCATTGCCTGAATGCTATTAATCATTGCAAGGATTTGTCATTTTAATTCGAGTGTTAACTGCAAAATATCACTGAGCTAAATAAAGATCAGCATCTCCAGTAAATCAGCACCAAGTTGCTTTCTGCTGCTGGAAATAATTACCCCTACGGGGATGCGCCCTACACTAGTGCATTACTCCATATTAATATGACATGATCGCTGATAGTTTGTTCGGTGTTTGGAGGAGAAAAGCTGAAATGCAAATCTGTGTGAGGCTTCGTCTCAGCTGAGATCACAGCGATGCAGACGCTCTGGAGGGATCACGGCTGTTATCTGAGGCAGAGCGACTGGGCGTCCGCCACATCCGTCGCCACGGCGCAAGGTCAACAAACAGGCCTGGCACCAGTTTCCCGTAGCAACCGAGGGTCTGATCTTTATTTTTACATATGACATGTTAGTGGATGCTGAGGCGTGGGACGAAAAGGTCGGATCAAAGGGACCACGCTGTTGCTTTCACCGGAACACAAGTAGTTTGTGGAAATAGAAACTTGGTGACATTTAAGGTGCATGCACACACACACACACACACACACACACACACACACACACACACACACACACACACACACACACACACACACACACACACACACACACACATGCCCTACTCCTTGTTACATCATGAGTGTTGTGCCCTGCTAATAAAGAACTGGCGGCCCACTGCAGGTGTGGTGTGTGTCTGTGCTGCTGTGGTGTGTGTCTGTTCTGTGGTGTGTGTCTGTGCTGCTGTAGTGTGTGTCTGTGCTGTGGTGTGTGTCTGTGCTGTGGTGTGTGTCTGTGCTGTGGTGTTTGTCTGTGCTGTGGTGTGTGTCTGTGCTGTGTTGTGTGTCTGTTCTGCTGTAGTGTGTGTCTGTGCTGTGGTGTGTGTCTGTTCTGCTGTAGTGTGTGTCTGTGCTGTAGTGTGTGTCTGTGCTGTGGTGTGTGTCTGTGCTGCTGTGTTGTGTGTCTGTTCTGCTGTAGTGTGTGTCTGTGCTGTGGTGTGTGTCTGTTCTGCTGTGTTGTGTGTCTGTGCTGCTGTAGTGTGTGTCTGTGCTGTGGTGTGTGTCTGTGCTGTAGTGTGTGTCTGTGCTGTGGTGTGTGTCTGTGCTGCTGTGTTGTGTGTCTGTTCTGTTGTAGTGTGTGTCTGTGCTGTGGTGTGTGTCTGTTCTGCTGTGTTGTGTGTCTGTTCTGCTGTAGTGTGTGTCTGTGCTGTGGTGTGTCTCTGTTCTGCTGTAGTGTGTGTCTGTGCTGCTGTGTTGTGTGTCTGTTCTGTTGTAGTGTGTGTCTGTGCTGTGGTGTGTGTCTGTTCTGCTGTGTTGTGTGTCTGTTCTGCTGTAGTGTGTGTCTGTGCTGTGGTGTGTCTCTGTTCTGCTGTAGTGTGTGTCTGTTCTGCTGTAGTGTGTGTCTGTGCTGTAGTGTGTGTCTGTGCTGTAGTTTGTGTCTGTCTCTCAGACCCGGTCTGTGCTGTGTTGTGCGTGTGGAGGCTCGGACTGATTCCTATAATTAGACGCGTTGCTGTGAAAACGCAAACCTTGTCTCCCTCACACGTTTTGATCGTTCTAACCTCCTGTGTGTCGACGCAGGCGACTCCATGTCGCCTTTTATTGTTCTTTTTATTGGCATTTCTGCTTTATTGCACCGTTTGCCGTCGGGACTGACAGGAGTTTATTTGATGGAGGTGGTGAACTGCATAAAACCTGCTCCTCGGCCCCAAACGTTTTCCTGACGATGCGCGAGCTTCCGCGTGATACGCGACTGTTTCATTCAAGAATGAATGGAGTTGAATAAAAACACAGCTCCTCCGCTTCACGTTTTTGTTCCTTTTCACCTCATTCGAACGTCTCGTGATCAGTTTCATCAGAGGTGACCTCATGTTACTGTCCCGTCCTTCTCACTGGCCACATTATATTTACTGTAGCAGCTGACAACATGATTATAACCACGAAGGAGAAAATTATATACTGAATATCATAGCGTTTCCAGTAGCGGCGTCATCCAGGAACGCTCACCACACGCTGCTTTACATGATGTCAACACATGCAGTTAAAAAAAAACAAAACACACGCAGTTAAAAAAAACAAAAAAACACATGCAGTTAAAAAAAAACACATGCAGTTAAAAAAAATACATGCAGTAAAGTCATTAGTAAACGTTTCTCATGCATCTCAACTTGTCGAATGACAGCTTAGTTTGAGAGCATCTGGAGGCAGAACACAAAGACAATGGGAACGATCTTCAGTACAGAGTAGAATGAGGTCATAAAGTACAATTATAACGACAAAGTTACAGGTGGATGGTGAAAATAAATGAGATCCAAGCTTCGTTCGTGATCTGTGGCCTGATCTTCCTGACACTGACTTTTGCCGCTGCAGTGACTGCATGTCTTCTAATAAGACACATGTCATTTGTTGGTGGTTTTATGAAGCTCTACACACTGGGCTGATTGTTAAAAGGAGCCTGTGTGGCAGCGTTGGCTGCAGCGCTTCCTCACATTTATCTTGATCTTGTCTGTGAGGGACCCACAGTGTCAGCGCTGACTGATGGCTCTGACCCACGGTGCTATTATCATCCGGCACCGGCGCTGCAGGAGCACGGGCTGAGAACAGTTAAAGGGCATTACGTCTGTCACAGCAACAGTCAGAATGGAGATTTGTGTTTTTGCAAATGGCTGCCAACGAGAATGACACAGAGCTGTCAAAGAGGCGGAGGGGGGGCTTTGCTCCCAGCAACTCTGCTCTGGCAGCCGTCGCCACGTCGCCCAGTTTCTTCACCGTTGTGACGTCGGAGACTTGACCTGGAAACAGCTGACCTCAGACCTGCAACACACACCCCCCCCCCTCGTTGCTGCCACTGCGATTTGATGCGCCTGCTGTGGAGCCGCGAGGGCTCAGGATCTGCACTGATGCGGCCCCGTTAACCCCCACATGCCCACACACACACACACACACACACACACACACACACACACACACACACACACACACACACACACACACACACACACACGCGCGCGCACACACACACACACACACACACACACACACACACACACACACACACACACACACACACACACACTGTTGTCACCTCTTGTTCACCACCTCTCACCAGCGACGCTGCAGCAGGATTAGGGCCTGATGTCTAATCCGCCGGCTAATCCCAGACTGGTAATCTATGTTAGCAGCTCTTAACTCCCAGCACGACGTCCAACGCATTGACCTTGTCACAGAGACAGTAGTAAACACTCAATGGTTTCATACTTGGCTTTTTTGTCACCGCTGGCGTGAACTCACACATGTTGAAACGTGCCCATTCAGCTGCTGACTCTACACTAGTTGGCACATACAGTACTGTCAGGCTTTTTTTCACATACTAAGTGAAGAGGAATAAAAGTAGTAGTTAACTTAAGAGCCTTCAACTACTCCCAGAAATGACATAGAATTATGGCATTATATGGTGAAGCTGGTGCCATGTGATGCAGACACACACACACACACACACACACACACTCGTGGGTGCTGCTGGGTATTTTTAGTCTGTTAATGGCATCAAACAAGCGAAGGTTCACCCAAAACACGGGCGTCTGCGCCGCCCTCTCTGTTTTCCGCTTCCGCTCTCCAGCGTTTATCACACATTGTCTCGTTTTGTCACAGTTACTGTGTTATTTCTGTTTTATTGGTCTGGCCTCAAGAGCTTCAAGGGATCAGGACTGGCCGTGTCATTGTGTGAAATGTTTGCCTTCACTCGGTATAAAAGCAGATACTGGAAACAATAAATACAGCGTTTTATGTAATGTTTCTAGCGAATGGACAGAAGGAGCAAAGCAGAGGACGTGAAACGGCTCCGATGTTAAACCTGGTTGAGCCCTTTGTCCTAAAACATCCTCTAGCGATATAATCATGTCAAGTCTAATTAGTCCAATATCTGACTAAAAATCTGACTTTTAATAAATAAGCAGTTCAAAGATGGAGCCAGGCCTTGGCCCGGTTCTGCTGTGGAGCCAGGTTTCTGGGCCCTCGGTGCAGGAACCGGAGCTTTGTGGACTTGTAGATGAAGTGTCCCCATGTTTGCTGTCGCCCGAAGGCTGCAGTGACGCGAGGAATGATTAGCATTGATTAGCATGTTGACTGAGCTGCGTGCTGTGGCGGGAATGAAACGAACTGTCACAAAACTGCGCCATAGGTCTTTTTGTTTTGGTGCCAACGCAGAGTCGCGCTCGGTAAAGTTTCAATCAATTACACAGTCCTTTATGAGAATCCACTGCTGGAAAGAGCTCGTCGCCGATCCACAGAGAAAAGATAAAAGCTGCAGATTTATGAAACACTTAGAAGTAGATTACAGCTTCATAATTTCCTCCTTTTCGCTCTTTCTTCTTGCTCCGCTTCTGTTTCTCTCCTCTTCCTCCCTCCCACCTCTGCCTCGTCTTTCATTTTCTTTTTATTGCCTTCTCATCTCACCATCGCTCTCTCTCCTCTTTCATCATTACGGCCCCCTCCTCCTGCTGCTTTTTGCCGGATAGTAAAACAGTAAAAGTGTACTTTGGGAGGAAGGCCATGTGGAAGGTTAAATCACATACAGGTGCCTTTAAATAGCGACGCACACACACACACACACCTAGATGCACTAGACGACTACCACTTACCCATCCGCCTCTCATTTAGGTAGCAATAATTTGCCTCAGTAAGTGACAGGGTTATTGTAGAACTCTCATTAAGAAAGGGAAGCAGCGAATAAACGTCCGACTGAAGGGAATAAATTCAAACCACTGCCCCATTTTTACTGCTCAGCAATAGGCTGCTTTGATGTGGTGTTAGACAGCAGAGCGGCAGCAGACTCCGGGGACGCGAGCGTGTGTCCGTGAGGCAATTACGCCGCGCGAGACCGGCTATACACGATGTTTGTAATGCGGCCGCGCGCAGAGGTGCGTCACTTCGGCGCTTCACGCGCGCGTGTGCGCTGCCCGGCTCGGAGAGGTCAGGTCGGTGATAACGAGAGCGTTACCGCGGCAACGCGGCGCAAGGTCGCTTCCTGCCACCAACTTTCATCTCAGCGGGAGCGGAGGGGAAAACGAGAGCAGGTCGGACGGGGGGGTAGGCGGTCGTGGGGGGGGGGGGGGGGGGGGGGGGGGGGTGAGCTGAGGAAAATAATTAAAAGTTAGTGCAGAGTGGATGACAGGGCGAGGAGATCCCCTATTGAAGGGCGGACAGAATGACACGACTGGATCGATAGAGGAGAAGCTGGTACAGGTATAGATTTTACTGCTACCTGCCTGAGGACCCGCGACGCACGACTGTCCTGACATCCTCCGAGTCTCTTCAGAGGCCACATCCACGTTTGTCTCATCTTTTGATCTAATTTTACAGATATTCATGGTCCCCGGAGGATGAATCCTACCCACGTGGTTGACTCTCTGCTCATTTTGGCAGTGGCTAACATGTTGACATGCTAATATGACGTACGCTAGTAAGGCTTGCTAATGAGCGTGTTAGCATGCAGCCTCACAGGGAAATACAGGCCATTAAAGGTCCCACACGTTACTGCATGAAAACAAAGTCTGGCAAGATTAAATGTAATGAAATACTATTCTTTAAGTGAGGTCTTTAATAATTTCTGCTTGCATTTCCTTTCTGCTCTGGGGTATTTTACTCACTACTGCAGTGCTTGTAGTCATGATTGTGATGTACAGAGGTAATTTGAAGGATCCAAACAGCAAAGCAACTTTAGAGCAAGACTTCATTATTTGATGATGGCGACAGAGATGCTGTCAAACAACTTTATCCCTTTGTCAGCAGCTGAAAGATGTTGAGGGACAGTCCAACATCTGGAAACTAGTCATTTGAGAGACTTACGCTGATTCAGCTTCAGCGCGTACGGTCCAACCTTTCAAAGGGATTGGTCTGCAGCATCGGTGCAGGTTCGATGTGTGATGGAGCACTTCTGCTACGGCCGATGGTGTAATTGGATTTACACGTCTCATTTAAACTGCTGGATGCCTCAACAATCCCCGCTATTGGAAAACATCACTGGAGTTTCTCAAGTAACACAAAATTGATCTTGGAATTTTAATGCTGCAGCCATCGTCATTAATTACGTACAATTAAACAAAGTGCAACAAGAACAACGTTTAAGCAGTTTAGGTGTTTGGATGCTTTGTTACGACTGGGGAGGATGTGATATTATCTGTATGCACTGTATTTGCTGGTTTTATGGTGTGTGTGTGTGGTGGGGGGGGGGGGGGGGGGGGGTGGGGTGGTGGGGGGGGGGGGGGGGGGGGGGGGGGGGGGGGGGGGGGGGGGGGGGGGTATAAAAGCCTATAGATATGTGCGTGTGTGAATTACAGCGACCTGATCTTCTTAATTGTGTGTCTGGTGACCCTGATCCTTCTAATGAAGGGGAGGGGAGGTTCCATCCATCCCATCGTGGCCCATTTTACAGTGTTTGTTCAGTTCTACTGAATACGTTGGTAAACTGTCTGCAACCGCTGACGCAAACCCTGAAAAGTCGCACGCTTTTGGTTGGTTTCTCCTCTTAACCCACGAGGCAGATGGACGCCCACGCTGGTTTTTGCTGAAAGCTTCTTGCATTAAAGAGAGGGTTTTTGTATCTCTGCTTTTGGCAAGTGCTCCAGTGGGATTTGTGGGATTTTCTATATAATTCTTTATATTGTAGGTGTACTGTTGTATTTTGTAAAGTATTAATCACTGTAAAGTGGTTTAAACCATTTCCTATGCGTTTGTTGGACCCGAGGAAACGCTTCAGATTAATTTTTAAGAAATGCAGGATCAAAATCCCTATATTCAGGCTTTCATGTCGTGTTGCAGAAGTTAAAAAAAATATTCCCCTGAAGATAAAAAAATGGATTTTACCAGAGGGGAAATACCAATTATCTGTCAGAAGCCAAAGCAATAACGATGCCTCTGTGTGAAATACGCGTCACCAGCGTGAGATATTAACGCTTAAAAAAACATTCATAAGAAATGAATGTCTTCTCATTAAACAGAGGTAAACAGACAGCCGCTTTCAGCGTCGTTACATAAATAAATAGCTGTGGCAACGGTGTCATGTGCTGGATTAAATCTGGGCGTTGCCGATGATTAATGAGAGTTTGGCTTGATGGGACTTTGATTGGAGTTGGGCTTTAGTTGAGGGCAGCGCCTCGACATGTTTATTGCTGCAGTGTGTGTAACGCCAGGCTTCCTGCTAGCGAGCGGTTGTGATTTGGCCCCGCGCTGCCTGGCTCCATGGCTTCCTGTCAGATCACCCGTCTCGACAGGCGGGCCCTCGGCGTCGAGGTAGGACACGTCTGCCACAGGGAATGTGGGGGGAAGTGACCGGTGCACATGGGACGGGACCAGATGCTGGCGATGGGAAAGGGACGCATGTGTCGCCATGTGATCTCCATGGCAACAAGCACAAGCAAAACCTACAAACAAAGTTGATGTTGACAGGACTCGGTAATTGTAAAACAGCCTGAGGCGGCTGAACCTCACCTTTCCAATGCGGAGCTGGCATCAAATGTTTCCATAAAGATTGAATCAGATGTTTCTACATAATTGATGCTGGGAAATTCAGCCCATCGTGATCCTTTAAAGCCAGTGAAGTGCGAGTCAAATTCTTTTTTCCACTTCAGAGTTGATAAAGGTGTTGGTTGGAATCCTGGGCTGCTGGACGCACTAAATGTCCTGCCATTATTCACTGTGAAGATAACTGCTGCCAATTAGTTCTGTGTTTCTTTTGTGGCTTCGCCGTCGATGCGTCTCGACTCCCGCAGTGTCAGTTTGTCTCCAGTCTGTTGTCGCCTCTGCAGGAGCTGCACGGCTTTAAGTTTCATCACTCTTTACAGCAATGCAGGCAGGGATTTTGTGCTGACGCGTCTGTCTCCTGTAGTGGAGCGCTGTAAAAGCCTTTAACTGCAGATGTGTACTGTAGTTACCACTGAGCTGTTACTGGTGTTGACCTCTCATACTGGCAGCACTGGATAATGAGGCTACAGGCGAACCTACTGGAACTGCTGCTGGATTCTCCGTCCATCTTGGCTTTTCTTTTTGTTTTTTTTGAATGGCCCCTCAGGCACCGAGGCCCCACAAGTAGAGTAGAAGCCGGTGTGTTTGTCCCTCAAGTTGTAGACTTAACTAAATATATGCTGAGGCTTAAGGGCAAAACAGCAGGAACAACTAAATCTCCTATAGAAACTGAGGCTAATTTCCTTTCCTTTCCTTTCCTTTCCTTTCCTTTCCTTTCCTTTCCTTTGAAAGGAAGTAAAGGAACGGTAAATGGAACTGCAATGAAATGGACCTTAAATTACATGAAAGAAAGGAAAGACATTACCTGACATGTGAACGTAAGACCTTCACTTCCCGCCTTCCCTTCCTGCCTTCCACTTGCCCTTCCCCTCCCGTCCCTGCCCTTCCCTTCCCTGCCCGGCCCTTCCCTTCCCCGTGCCCTTACATGTCCCTGCCCTTCCTGACAGGCACTTACCCTTCCCTTCCCGTTCCGGCCCTTCCCCTGCCCCGTTTCCCCGTGGCCCTTCCCTCCCCTTTCCCCTTCCTTCTCCCCTCCTTCCCTTCCCTGTTCCTTCCCGTCCTTCCCTGCCCTTCCCATTCCCTCCCTTCCCTGTCCCTTCCCTTCCCTCCCCTGCCCTTCCCCTTTCGCCCTTCCCTTCCCTCCCTTCCCTTCCCTTCC
>NC_040884.2:3847457-3852457 GCF_900634795.4 Betta splendens
CTTTCCTTTCCTTTCCTTTCCTTTCCTTCCTTTCCTTTCACTGGCCGTTAATTGCACACATATTTCCATGTGTCACGGCTTCTCTCTCATTGTCTTCCCAGCATTAAGGTTTTACAGCAGGATGCCAGCTGCCCCTATTGCCAGTGCAGCAACCCAGGAATGCAGTAAAGCGTATGTGTCTGTGGTAAATGCTTTAACTAAGAGCAAGAACACTGTCTGTGATACACAAACACAGAGGTGACACAGCTGTGTCTCTGAACACCCCCTTGGCTCAGCGCTGGCAGGTCTGCGAGTCACAGAAAAGGATTCTGGTCATCACTTGACTTTAGCAAAGTGAAGCATCGTGTCTCAGGTGGTCTGACCTGGACCGACTCTGCAGAGAAGTGACAACATTGAACGAGTGTCTGGGTTCAGCGTGTGGGTCTGTGTGGGTCCCAGATGTGTACTACTCTGTTATCCTTCTGAAGGAAGGCTGGTACCGCAGCGTTTTCTGTGCTGTGCAGCCAGTGCTTGGGCTCGTCTGAAACACACACACACACACGCGCACACACACACACACGCACACCAGCCAGAGCCAATAAAACATTCATGGAGCGGTGATGATGAAGACGTCTCCTCTTCTGCTCCACTTACCACGGTGGACAAATCCTATCCCCCGAACCCCCACCCCCACCCCCACACAGGACCCGTAGGAGGCAGGGGAGCAGTGATGCACACACATGTGGGGTACTTAGTCACCCTTAGCCTTCACACACACACACACACACGGATGAACACACACCAGTCCTGGGGCGCCAGGTCTGTCAGGAGAGCACCGCCGCACTGGTGCGCTGACGCGCATCTCTAAATGCCTGTGTTCGACAGAGATCTCGGTTTTATTACGCCTCGTGGGCCTCAGTTTCCCGGAGAAAGAAAAGAAAATGATTGTTGGAGGTCGGAGCAGTTTCTGACCTCACTTGTATTCATCTAAGTTAAAGCTGGCGTCGAGTCCTGAAAAATAAGGAGAATTTGACTGAATTGAAATCACAAAGGAAATAAAACAGATTCCTGTTAAGATCTTTGTCACTGATTTCATCCTCATTCTCGTGGGAAAGCTGACATTTAGAAAGAGTGTTTACTCCCCTGCCGCTAATTAAAACTACATTTGCATTTTCAATCACATCGATCCTGTCTTCGGTCTGATGCTTCGGCCGCTTTGACGTGTCCAGTTATTAATGTGAATCAACTGCACAACATGGGTTTGATAAATTAACGCTGCGCTCTCTCCGTGGTCCCAGGTGAACATCTGAGGATGTGTCCTCAGGGTCCGACCTGCTGCACCAGCGCCACGGAGGAGAACCTGGCCAATGTGAGCACCCGCGAGACGGAGGCATTGATCAGAGAGGCCGGCAGATCGCTGCAGGCTTCCTTCAACAGCCTCTACAGGGGCTTTGACAGTAAGTGGTGTGTGTGTGTGTGTGTGTGTGTGTGTGTGTGTGTGTGTGTGTGTGTGTGTGTGTGTGTGTGTGTGTGTGTGTGTGTGTGTGTGTGTTTATTGGATCAGCTCCAGCGCTGAGCCCAAAGGAGTGTGACATTCGTATTGTGTGTTCAGTGTTTGTGCGTTTCTCTTTGCGTCACAGCTCTGTCTGTGGCGAAAGCACGAAGCCGTGGCTTCAGGAGCGACGGCGTTGGTGTGTGTGTGCGTGTCCTGAGCGTCAAGGGGACCCCTGACTGGGTGCTATAATGAGCGCAGAGGCAGCCAGGCACAATGAAACGTGATAAGCCGACCCCGTGATCTCGAAGGGGCAGACGCACACACAAACAGAGGGGTGTCCCTTGAGGCAGTGGCTGGTTCAGCTAATGAGCAGTTGATCCACTGAGGAGCCAAGATCACTGCACATCAGAGAGGGGGAGAGCGAGAGAGAGAGAGAGAGAGAGAGAGAGAGAGAGAGAGAGAGAGAGAGAGAGAGAGAGGGAGAGAGAGAGTGAGAGAGAGAGAGAGAGAGAGAGAGAGAGAGAGGGAGAGGAGGAGGAGGAGGAGGAGAGGCCAAGGAGCGGTCCGCTAACAATAGCCAGACAAAGGCTGCACACAGACAAATGTGTTGTTAGATCTGAGAAGAAGCTCTGAGTCACAATAAGAAATAAAGAAAGACACAGAGCGCGGGCGGAGGATGGTGTCACGAGTCCCGCTCAGCAGGAGCGATAACACGTCCATGTGGCTGCGGTCCGAACCGGCGGCACCGGCCAGCGGCCCCTGAAGCCGCTCCCGTCTCCTGCTCCACCTCTCTGTCGCCTCGCGCCACCGCCTGCAGTGGAGGCGTTAAACAGATAAAGGTGGATTACGTGTGCTGATCAGCTGATCCGTAAATGGAGCAAATGAGTGCAGGGAATGATATGTGAGCTCTGATCAGCCTCAGGAACGTCATCATGGGTTTCACTCTCACGTCGCATTGACTGTTCATCTGCTAATAAGACTGTGAAGCCGACTTTGTCATTTACTGAACGACCCCCCCCCCCCTCGCCTGCAGTCTACTTCACTGAGCTGCACAGTCGTTCCGAGCGCTCCCTGCAGGAGGCGCTGTCTCCTCTGGGCGACCTGTACTCCAAGAACACGCACCTGTACGGGGACCTGTACGGCGACCTGCGCCGCTACTACCGCGGCTCCGCGCTCAACCTGGACGAGACGCTCACCGACTTCTGGTCGCGTCTTCTGGAGCGGAGCTTCAAGGCCTCTGCGCCGCCACACGTGAGTGATGAAACAGGAGGCTGCACTCAATCACAAACGAAACGCGTCAAGCTTATTGTAGATCTACAGATCAAACTGATATCATTCCAGACGCATTGCTTCATCTCGCTTTCCCCGTTTCCCGTCCTGTCCATCACAGGTCGTCCTATCAGAGGACTACCTTGAATGCGTTGCTAAGCAACAGGAGACGCTGCGGCCATTCGGAGACGTCCCTCGGGACATGAAGGCGAAGGTGATCCGGGCCTTTGTCACAGCGAGGTCGTTTGTCCAGGGGCTGGTGATCAGCGCCGACGTGGCCAAGAAGGTGTCACAGGTGAGCGTCAACTGATCCGGGGTCGGGGAAACGTGCAGGGATGCGAGCACGAAGCCGTGTGTCTGTGTCAGCGAGCGACTGCTGGAGCGAATCCCAGGAAAACACGCGTGACGGATGCGCGGCCGTCACGCCCTGACTGCGAGAGAAGCGGCTCCACCCGAAAAGCCCCGAACAACGGCCATCAGACACGGGCGTCAGGCGAACAAAGAAGTGACAGCGCCGTTGTCAAATTATGGGTGTGATGATTTTTTCCCAGCGCCCGACGCAGCTTCTCCCAAACACTTTCAGTTTCCTCCTTCGTGTCGTGACCCGACCCGCTACGTCACGCGCCGCTCAGCTGCTGCGACGGCACAGACTTGAGCCGCGCACGCGCGTGCTTTGCAGTCTCTCGCCAGCGCTCGTTCACTTCCTGTTACTTTGAAAATCAAAAGCACATGTTCGAGCGGCGCAATCCATCACAGCGAGCGTCCAGTCTGCGTCATCTTTTTATGTCAAGGCTCCGTTACTGTTACGAGCGTCAGTATTTTAAATAATCAGCGCTTACGCTGCATTATCACAAAATGATAATTATGAACAACTACCCGAGGCCTGATGTTGACAGTGATGGATTATAACAGTCGACAGTGATGGATTATAAAAGTTTTGCAGAGTTTCTGTCTGGACTTTTCCTTCTTACAAGACAGAAATGAACAGTGTAAAGGACAGTGAACGCAGCATCGAGACATGAAACTACAGCAAATAACCTGGCTCAAATCCAGCGAAACACAAGTCAAGCCCTTGGTTTGGAGACGTGTCTGTGAGAGGAACTGGACCCGGTTCATGATGGATGTGTTCATGTCCACAAACTGACAGGGTAACACGAACCATGTCCTCCAGGACTGATAATGATGAAAAGCCCATCATCCTGCGTCTGTTCGGGTGTTACACCAGCGCCCTCTACTGTTGTGCACGTTCGGTCCCGTCTCATGTGGTTCTGTAGAGCCACAGAACCTGGTTATAATACAGCGGTGGACTGATGTGCTGTCCTGTCGTGTCCCCCTCAGGTTCCTCTGAGCGCAGAATGCACCAGGTCCCTGATGAAGCTGGTTTACTGCCCTCACTGCCGAGGCCTGGCTTCAGTCAAACCCTGCTCCAACTACTGCTCCAACGTCATGAAGGGCTGCCTGGCCAACCAGGCCGACCTGGACCCCGAGTGGCAGCACCTCATAGGTGAGAGTGGGCGAGAGAAGGCTCCACGCACAGCACTATTTACAGCGAGCTATTCACAACACCCGCTCTCAGAGCACGTGGATGAGACCCACGTAGTCATTTAAATAAAACGGTGACGAGGCGCATCCGTGCAGACAGCACTAAGGCGAGTTTCCTTTTGCAGACACCATGATCCAGGTGGCGTCCAGTTTCAGCACGGACCCCAGCCTGGACGTGGTCCTCTCCTCCATCCCCGCCCGCATCCACGAGGCCGTTCACTACCTGCAGGAAAACATGGACGCCTTCACTGCAAAGGTACGAAGTCCTCGCGCCTGCTGGCATTTAATGCTGAGTCATCGGCCCGTGTTTACGTCTGCAGCGCTTCCTTCAGGCCTCGTCGTCTGCTTAAAGACGGTGGCAAAAATGGGTGTAACCTCCATCACCAGGTTTCACTGATTCTATGTCTCCTCAATGAGGCCAGACAGCAAATCTGAGATCTTCTTGTTATGAGGTTAATAAACTACTACCACTATAACAAACTAGTGGTAAATCACATCTGAGGTAAAGTAAAGTGAACTAATTGGGAAAAAGCAGTGAATCAAACCAGTTTGAAGTATTTGGTGACATCTAGTGGATGATTTTAGCACTACAGTAAAGCTGCACTGAAGGCTGATTTGAGATCAGTCACATTGTTAGAGACAGATGTGACCCAAGGCGTGTGTGTGTGTGTGTGTGTGTGTGTGTGTGTGTGTGTGTGTGTGTGTGTGTGTGTGT
>NC_040884.2:3862457-3869957 GCF_900634795.4 Betta splendens
CCTTTCACGGAGGTCCATTATACTGTCACTTCAGCTAATTTGCAGCTCAAAGAGTCACATCAATACACAGCCATGTCAGACAGGCGGCAGAGGCCTGCACCTCCACTTGTTCCGTCTCCTCCATCGATTCCCTTTTTCAACATGCAAGGTAAGCAATGGCGTCGATTACCCCTTGTTTCAGGCAGAATCATTTCTCTATTGCAATAGACCAATAATTAAAAAAGCCTTTTTGTTTATTCTGACCTCAAGCCTCCTCCCGACTTTTTACCTCGCGGCCACAGAGATAAAACCAGCTGGAGTCAGAGAATCTGAAATATGCATTTACTGCTTTTAAATGCAAATGAGCTATTAATGGGGAAATTGCTCAGGATTGCGGGACCATCTTTAAAGAGTGAAGCGATGGCCCAGCCATGTTGCCGAGTGTTACGTGAGGATTCCTGTGCAATCCCTCCGTACAGGGCGTGCGTGTGTTTTATAGTTCTTTGCAAGAGTTAGGGATTCAAACGGATGCTATGTATTAGTTAGTTCTATGAGTATTTTCATGCCCCATTAGTCATGAGTAGATTCATTGGCTTGTTGTTTGTTAACATTCTCATTGCACGTTTGCAGTGAACCTTCAGATTCACTTTATCGTGATACGCACCAGTGAGGCAAGAAAAAACATCCAGTGTTTGATAGAAGCTTCTGATTAATGGTTTTACATTAAACCACTTTCTTTCTTTCTTGATAAAGGCAGCAGCAGATGAAATGATTTGTTCATCTGCATCCTAATATTTTAACTTTGTTTCTGCTGCTCGGCCGCCGGGACCCGACAGAGACGCTCAGCGACATAACACGTGCTGAATTACCTGCTCCGCTCCATTAATTAGTCATAAAACATAATCTGATCCTAATCTAAAGTTAATAACACACAAACTATTAGAGTCTTTCATGTGTTTGAAATTGAACACACCCATTAAACAGCAGCGTTGGTGAGTGAATCATTTAATTGCCGCTGTAGATAAAACGCCGATGTTTATCAGTGATGTGCTGAAATGGAGCAGAGCAGCAAATTTCATTTACAGAATCTGCCCTTTTACCACATTATATAACATATCGAGTCTTTGTTGTTTGATTATTCTTCTACTCTTATCCCGGATAACGGGAAGCATAATGTGTCCATCTCCTCCGTTATGTATTGTATACTATTGTGTTTTATTCTCCCCTTCCTCGCTGCATACGGCAGCTCTGAGCTTTAGAGCCTTTATAGCTCAGCATATGATTGAACATAATGGCCCATTATTTATTTGCTGCTTGAGAGTGGGCTCTCTGCCAGGCTCTTCAGGGTTCCTGCCGTGGGCATATGGTCTCACAGATAGCCGTGCTGGATATTAAGGGCTGTGTCACTGCTGGAGCAGAAGAAAAGGAGGGGAGAGGCCGCGATGGGCGAGACGCCTCCAATCAGTAGAAACTTGCATCGGTGGAGAATTACGTTTGAAATTCTTATCAAACTTCAAAAAAGTTCATCAGAAAGTGTTTAAAATACTGCCTGTTAATTTCTGTTGCACACGTTTGCTCCCCACGAGAAACTCGACTAACTCTGGTTCCGCTCCCTTTGTTAATCTGGTGCCATTCCCTAATGTAAAGTCAAATTTTAATTAGGCTCTTTGACTAAATTTAATTTGTACAGAAGCTCTGGTAGTTGGTGCTAATTAATAACGATAAACTAAAGTAGCTGTGGTACATGTTGAAGGTGCTGCGACTGTAAAGTAGCACTAGCGTCAGACTCTATTAGCTTTAGGTCATTATCAATCATTCTAAGCTGCAGAGTTCACTAATAAAGCATGAATTGTTTTAATAAATGAATAAACAATTAGCCTTTAACTTCGCATGTTAACATAAAGCCATTGTTGCGTGTTTTAGCTCCGAGCTCTGCGGCGGCTAACAGAGCAGTCGCTACAGAAACAGCACTGGTGTCGATTACTCAGAGCCGTCGCTTGACAAATTGCCTCCCGTAAGTGTAATTGAATAATAAACTAGGTTTGCGCTGCAACTAATGATTATTTTCCAAAGTGATTAATATGACGGTGTTTTTTTTCCCATCAGCTGATTTATTGTTTTGTCTATAAAATGTCAGCAAAAACAACAAATGGCTATAGAAATTGAAACAGACTAAAGGTGTGTGTTGAGCTAGTGAGCGTCTGCGGCAGAACCTCAGTTCACACTCTTCCTCCACACCTGCCTCTTCCTTGTACTTGCTGCTCCGCTGAAGCACTGAGGCATTTAGTGGCTCTGCTCTGCAGCAGAAGGAAGTCGACCTCCGGGAGGAAGAGAGACGACCGCTCAGCTTCACTTTTGTCTGGCGAAATGTCGCGCGCCTGATCCGAGCAGGTCCCCACGGAGCCGCGCGGCGGCGCCACGTGGTTCTGTGTTCTGTGTGAAGGTGACGAGGGCGGTGTCACCGGCGGCTTGCGTCCGTCACGGCGGTTACGACGTCTGATCCGAGAGACGGACGGACGGACGGATGCAGGAGGCAGAAATGAGACACAGAGATGTGTCATTCAGGTCCTAAAAGTGGAGCAGACGCACGGGTCGGTTTTAACCTGTCTGCGTTTGTGTTGGAGGACTTAGAACCCAGCCTGGCCGTCCTTCCTTCCTGTGGCCTTCTGTCCTGTGTGACGCTTTCAGCATCATCAAAAGGCCCCAACGCTGTCGGCCTATTTGGCCACATTCGACTGCGAGGCTGGACACAAACCCGCGTGTCGTGGCCAAACGCCTCCTGGATCATCAATCGGCCAGAAACCTGCTGTAGGTGCGCTAGCGCCGAGTTGTTGTCTGGTGCCACCTTCAGATTCACGCTTGCTTTGATAAAAGCGACCAACATCGATGCTGCTCAGACAAAATCATTATGGACATTTATTATATTTAGCAGATTTCCAGATGATGTGCGACTCTGCTCGTCCTTCGACTGCCTCTAGTTTTGCTAAGACGCTGATGTACTTCACTTCATTGTTGCAGATGATGAGCAGAGCGTTGCAGCATCTGTTGTACAGTATGTGTCTCAGTGAAATCTGTTGGAATCCTTTTCCCTCCTCCTGCTCTCACCTTAAGGAGCAAATAGGTCAGTGAACCCGAACCCGGGGCGACGTATCGCTCGCATGGCTCACATTCCTGCAGCGCATTGCTCGCTTCGCCCCAGCTTGCGTCGTCCTCTCGCAGGCTTAGATCGAAGCTGGGGCGCGGTGCAGGTGACCCCTGCGTGAACTCGGCTCCTTTTAGCTACGCCTCCATTCCAGCGTGATCTCTTACTCTCTGCGAGACGCGTCGGATGCGTTTATGAACAGAGGAATGGAGTTTGAAGAGTTTTTCATGTCCGTTCGTGCTCGCACTTGATTTCATAGCACTTCTTCCAAATGTGTTAAAGTGGCCTCTCAGCATTTAATTAAGTAGCTGGGGATCTAAAATGGTGCGTGTTTAAAGTACAGCGCTTCCACAGTTTGAACTGTGATGGTCAAAATCCGGCTTCAATTACAGCTACTGTGTTGTTGGAGCAGCTTTGGTGGAGGTTTTAGTTGGTTTATATTTTGTTGTGTAACTTTCTGACTGTTTGGACTAAATCAGTACATGGACTTGTGAAAAGTTCGGCTGTGGTGTCATGTATGATTAGAAGTTTGGATCATGAGCTGCTAAAAATAAAATACAAAGCCGTGCTCCTTGCGTGGGGTTATGCTGATGTTTATGTATAAACATAAAATAACTGTATAAAATAACTGTTAATAGTTTCTTCTCATAATTGTCTGTGTGTATTTGATGCCAGTGTGTCTTCAGAAACTATTTAAATATTTATTTGAAAGAACAAACTCTACTGAAGCCTTCACATGATTTCACGACTGTTGTCTTGTTTGTTAAATATATACAAACAGGTTGTGTAGACACTTACTTTAAAAAGCAAAATAAATGTTGTTGTTTTTTTCTAAACTAAATAATTAGCCTGAATCAGTCACTAATATTTGTTTTAAATGAGAATTTGGAGGATTACAACTAAGTTTATTATTATTTCCGATGACAGATTTTCCCTTTTTTTAATAACTGTAGTTTGTGTAGTTTGATCTGAGTCTTTGCTCTAATAACGCTTTAATCACATTCAGTGCTCAGTGATAAAAAGCTGAAGCTGGCTTTTTTTTACACGAGTGACGTGTGCATCAGACAGCGACCGTGCTCTGCAGAGGTTCCTTCCTGTGGGGGGCGTGCGAGCAGCCGTCTCACCTGCACGCCTGCGGGGCCGCGTGCGGCTCCACGCTGCTGAGGCCGCCCCCCGCGGTGCGAGCATGTGTCCCCCGGCCATTCTGCACGTTGTGAGTCCTCCAGCCTGGTTTGGGCTGTGCATCTGTCACCAGATTTGCCCACACATGGACCGACCCTGTGAGGGGACAGTGAAGGCACCGTCAGCCTCGTCTCCCTCACGGCCTTAATATAACACAAATCAGGCCGGTTGGACCACGTCTTTACTGCTGTGCAGGGATGGGTCCTGTTTCTAACATATTTGGGAACACTGAATTGTTAAATGATGTTTATTTGATGTCTGACTTAAGGATAAGCAGATGGATGGATGCAAAGAATGCAACAAATGTCTTCAAAGCCCAATTGTCCTACACTCTGGACAGTCCCTGAAAGCCTCACTCGCAGGCATTTCTGAAACATGGACCACCTACAGTGTTGTCAGTCCTCATTAATCACTGGGTCTCTGGAACGCTAAACGCTACCGGGCTGTGAGCGCGTTGAGCACAGATGACCTGGGCTCCGCTCTGGGCCTGGATGCACGAAGGCTGCAGCTGACAGACGCCTCACGCCACCGCCTCACTTCCTTTACTCATGTAAAGCAGGTGCAGCGAATGTTTGAGGCAGATGAACGTGGCAATGATTTGCTCTGGGATGTTGGGGTTTTTGCAGCAGCAGAAATGTTTGAAGTATTTCAGTGATCATGTTTCTTCTTTTAAAGCCAGTTTTCTTAATCAAGTAGAATTATTGGCAGAATTGCTGTATTCGATTGAATTAGGCTGCATTTATTCCTTAGTTGATATTATATAAAAGGCTGTCTTTGAAATTTAAGCATCTAGTTTAACAAATGTAAAATGTCCAAATCTTATTTTTGCTGTTTTATAGCAAGTGATGACCCAAAAAAAGGCTGCAGGGTTTTAATTTGGTGCAATGTTTGGCAAAGTCTAATGTTTGTTAAAAATGAGCTCATTTGAAAAACTGGGCCACATTCAAAACGGCCTCATTGATGTGTTTCTTCATGAAAAGAGGAATAATTGCAGGTTTGGCTGAAAATGTTGACTTGTCTTCAGAGCACTGGAGATGTGTTTGTCGCCCAGCCTGCGCAGCTCGCTTATATAAACTGAAGAAGCTGTGATGCTGCTGTGGGTGCATTCTCTGTGAATAGGACGAGCTTGTCAGCGCTCGTGATGCTGTGTAGACACACTGGTCCCTCCTCCAGACACCACGTCTATTCAGCTCCACGCGGCTGCAGCTGCTTCTCCATCCGTCTTTTTCTGATCCCACGTCCAGTCTGAAACACTTTAACGGACTCCATCCAGTTCTCAAGTTATTACGAGTTAACCTGTCAAAATGTGAATAAAATGCGAATTAGAAGTATGTTTACTAGAGATGGGTTCGATTACAGAAGTGGGGGATTGAAGAGACTTTGATGTCGCGGCTTGCAGATTAAAAGTCGCTGCATGCTTCGACGTGGAGCTCTGGGTTCAGACTCGTCTGCTTTCTTGTCCCACTCATCTCTTTTGAGTGGCAGCTCTGAGACAAACACGCCACAGACATCGGGGATCATTTGATGTGTTTTTTGCTCGGCTGCATTTCACCGTGTGGCTGTAAATGTCTTCTTGTAAGTCCATTAGCTCCGTAGATAGATGATTAATGCGTGTGCATTGGTTCTAAGAGCTGAGCGGCAGTTAACCAATATTTACCAGTTACATTTCCTGTCTCTACTTTTATTCTCCACTTTCATCATCTTAATCTGTCAACATGGGGGTTTCATGTCCAGATTAGATTTACAGAAGCTTTATTTTGCCTTCATCTCCTGAAGCGTGAACCACTAATGGAGTCCTGTCTGTTTTTCTAAAGCTGGAGAACTGCGTATTCCCTCTCATTCAGATCACACTGACAGATCAGACCTCTAAGATGCCAGTGGTGGACTTTTGCTCAATACATTCTGATCTTCTTGAAGACCATGAGCCATAACACAAAAGGCTGAAGCAACGCGTTACCAGAACGCAGTGATCTTTCACTGAATTTTTCTGTTTTCAATTCTAAATTTAAATCCGTTCTCTCCTTTTGTTGCCTGGTTTCTCTGCTGCACTGTTATTCCTGCTGTTGCATTTGGGTCAGCTTAGAACTTGTTGCCGCTCTGTGACTGCGCTACGTCTGCAGTTTTGTTCTATTTCTATCTCTGTCAATTAATATTTTACTTGTATTCTCCGCTGGCTTTAATGGATTATGGATTTTACCATGGTAGATAAGTACAGTATACACTTTTTCAGGGCAGATCAATGGGGTGAGATTGCTGTCTTTGAAGAGTGTAGTTTTTCAATTTGAAAGCGCACTTTAACAATTTACTCTTCAAATTTCCGTGCTACAGGAGGATGAAGTTAAGCAGTTTTGCTAAACAGGTTTAAACATAATCATTTTGTTCAATAATACATTCAGCGATCCCAAAGTGTCAAAGAATTGCTCTGAAGTCACTTCGCTTCGTAGGGGAAAAGTAAGTATGTCATTTTATACTCAGTGGTTTTCACTAGTTATATTATCGTTGTCGTGCAATATGAAGATTTGACTTGATTTTCTACTAAAAACTTAACTTGTTTTTACTTGACTTAGTTGATTACGGTCTTACTTTGTCGTGTCTCGCTATTGCACCTATTTGGTGCCTCCTTGCTGCTGTAGACAAAAGAATTTTCCCATGGTGGGATGGTCTTATCCCATTGGTCAGCAGGCTTTGATAGGATCCTTGTGGGTCACAGAAGCAGAAGCAGAAGCAAGCGTGAGGCGTTTTGAGAGCGAGGAGGATTCGAGAGCGAGCGCTGGAAATCTGAGCGCCCATGACAAAATCTGACCATTGAAGAAGTACGCTCATGATTAAAGATAGAGATCTGACCCCACGCAGATCCCACCCCCTGTGGCTCCTCATCATGTGTTGAAGTCTGACACTGAACCCCACGTTCCAGCGAGTCGGGGCGTCTGTGTGGCAGCTCTGCCGTCGGTGCAGTGCTGGCTAGTGGTCAAATCAAGAATGAATTATGCAGTTAATCAGGCTTTTTGGCTCATGTCTTGACACTGACATTATTACAACTGCAGCCAGAGACCATGTCGGCTGTCGGCTCTGAACCGACACGATCCAGCTGGATTTGTTTAAAACGTGAATTGATTGTGGGGACAAACCAACCTTGTGGTGCTTTTACTACTTGTTTTGAGAATTGCTCATTTGGTTGAATGGACCAATCCGCTACT